>NW_007726432.1:661940-677627 GCF_000696425.1 Galeopterus variegatus
AAAATAATAGTACCTAGCTTATAGGATTGTTTTGAGAAGTTAAGACACATCAAACACTAGGAACACTGTGTGGCACACAATAAGCCGTAAGTAATTAGCTATTATCATTCAAATGGATTTCTCCCTTTAAAAAAAGTGCATTCAAGATATTTTGAGGCAGTATGTGTCCTGTGTCCTTCTGTCTTGGTTCTTTCTGTCTGAGAACGTCACTTAAATGATCATGAGCCGACAAACCTGGGAAGCATACCTGAGAATCAAACATTGTGCCAAGAAGACAGACACCTGCCACCCCTCAATGTAAGTGTCTGTGACGTTTCTGCCATTCCCAGCTATGTAATTCATTTGTTATAGCTTTGGGGAAATAATTTTACTCATCTTATTCTTCTCATCTGTAAAATGGGCACAAAATACTTAACTGTTTAGAGTTCAGTGAAAAATACTTGCTGAATAGTTAGACGGTGTCCAGTATGAGCTGCTCATGCAGGATATTTGATATCAAAAGGATATTTGAGATGAGAAATAGCCTTTGTTACCATCTGTATCATGGTGTTTCTTCCTTTGAGAGCTGCTTTCAGAGCCTGGCTGAAGCTCTGTTACTGCATCTGGACTTTGGTCTTGACAGGTTGGTCTCACTCCCTGGATCCTGTTCCTGTTGTAAACAAGTCTGGCTTTGGAGTCTGCCAGTCCTGGGTTAGACCCAGGCTCTGACAAAGTGGGTGAATAATGCATTTCTCCTGTGCTTCCAACACCCTGTCTCACAGGACTGCTGTGAGCAGAAAGCAGGCCTCAGGAAGAGAGTGACTGCTGTGGTCAGGCCCAGGACCCAGGAACTGGGGTCTCCTCCTCTTTCTTCCTTCCTTCTTCATGTTCAGGGATGGTCAGAGTTTTCATATCTGCAAAGCTTGGCACCTCATAAGTGCTTCATTTATAATTACTAAATATGAACTTGTGATAAGTCATTTTGAAAGTGGGATCAAGCAACAACAAGACAGTTATCTATCAACATGAGCCCTAGATCATGACCTTCATGTGGCACAGAAGTCTTCCTTCAGTAACCTATTCTTGTGCAAATGTCTTTATTCCAGGAATAGAACAAACAAACAAAGAGGTAAGACATTTTTTCATTTTAATTCTCACAATATACTTAACTTACAGTGAAATTTTAGAAGAGTTGTCTGATTTTAGGTATCTTATTTCTTTGTTCTCTGAAATGGGTATGATACTAATCAAATTGTTAGGATTTAGTGCAAAGTATTTTCTCAATATTTGGATTGTTTATTGCATTCTGTGAATTTCATTTGAATCATATCAAGCAAATTCAAATTTATTAATTTTAACATCAGGAAATAAATGACCTTGTAAAGACTCAATATGCATGTCTACAAAGAGATACTGTTATGGGTTTTGGGGGAAATGGTCATTATGATAGTATTTAAGAACAGGCAAGAAAATTTATAGCCATGGACTAATTATCCTTTTCAGGTTTTTTTTTATTTTTCCTGTCAAGTTTTCATTACTGTGAAAATTCTTCCTGTAGGGTTAGGTAGTAGATAATGTGAATCTGAATTCAAATATGGATATATTTATTACAATGGCCTTTCTTTGGCGTTTCTACAGAAAATCAAGTGATATGGATGCTCAGAATACTCTGCATGCTAAAGTAATAAAATCTAATATACTGTAATATTATTTCCTGCTTCTATTCAAGAGAGATAACTGCATTTTATTCAATCTTTTAAAAAATTCTCCTTTTCAGTGTCTTTTTAAGGCACTCATACCCTCCTTATAGTTTTTGGGACCACCTCCCTGGATTTTGTGAAAATGGGGCTTTCACATACAAGGAAGGAACCTTCTGGAAGGCTGTGCTCTGGAATTGCAGTCTTCTCTCTCAAGTCAAGTACATTTCTGTCTTTTTTAAAGCTACAAAGCTACAACAATGTTTATATTCATATGAAGTATTTCAGCAATTCATAGCCAATTTATCAATGACCACGCAGCTGCAGGCACTGCAGTTTAAAAAAATATACCAGCTCACTTAGTGTTTATATAGGCTCTGAAAGCCTGCATCGTGGCAGGGGGACGGAAGCCACCGGAGTCATTAGACGGGTATACTGGAGTGGTAGCCCGCCTGTGATGGTGGAGGGATGTTTGCATTATAGCCCAACACATCATTAAGGACACAATTGTTATTTAATGTGGCACAATCATCTTTCTACTCTTCATGAAATCCACTTAAGTAATTACCTTCTTAGCTCATTGGCTCTGTGAGCCGCCTGGTTAGAAAGGGTTGTATCTAAGGAAATATTAAAAAACTGGGCTCAAACAATTGCACCTTTAAGCTGACTTGTATTTATTAACATATTCAAAATGAAGATCTTTTTTGCTGCCTTGAAATAGCGAGGAAACTCCAAGGTAAATAAATGTTGTGGAGCATTAGCAGGATTTAAAGAGAATAAAACACATTAGCCAAAGTCTCCTCTACTGTCAGCCGATCTTAAAAACAGCTGATACCTGCATAATGCCAGGCTCTTTGTAGTTTCGATTTGACATCTGTTTTAGCCAATCAATTTTTCATTAAAGTCAAAATGCTGTTTTAAAATTTGCTTTGGCTTTCTCTTTTTAAGACAAGAACAAATTTATGACGAAAATACTCCTTTACAAAACTCGATGCAATAGCTTACTACAAAATGCTGTTTTAAAATTTGCTTTGGCTTTCTCTTTTTAAGACAAGAACAAATTTATGACAAAAATACTCCTTTACAAAACTCGATGCAATAGCTTACTGAGCTGTATGGATCTTCATAAGTGGCGTAGTTTTGAAGAATCACTTTGAATAGTCTAGATATTAAGATGAAAGATTTAAAGAATCCACAGAACTTATTTTCAGAGCACATTTAAATGTCTTTCAAGCAGATTTTTTTTTTATTATGACGTGTCCAAGATGAGCTTGCTGAGATTTAGCATCATTTAAGGAGAGCAGCATGGAAGTACAGAATTGAAATTACTTGACAACACACATCTGCATTTTAAACTTTAAGCTCGCATTCCGAACACACTGTACAATCCATGTTTACTATAAATACAGCGAGGTAAGTCTGAAATACCTTTATCTTATTTGGTAGCTCTGTGTTTGAGCCTCTTTGTTTGAACAGAAGTGTCAGCTGTATTTTAGTTTATTATATAAAAAAGTTTCAGAATTTAATTAAGGGTCAAGTACCAGCAGTAGATAAATGCAACAGCTAAAGCATATTTCTGATCACTCTGAAGTCTGCAATCATGAAAATTATTATCATTGAGTAAAACTGGTCTCAATGATGGTGACTGGGAGATGGATTCTGTGTTACTCAGCCATCATTTACATAATAATGGGTTCCAGTTTTCATCAGCACCTTTTGTTTGTACAGTGCTTACTGCTACAGTAAATTGTCAAAATGTCATTCCTCTCCAATCAGCCAGAAAATATCAACAGTAAACAAGGCACAGGAAGAAATTCTCTGATTAGAAATGTGGCAGAGGAAGAGTAGAGTGAAGTCTCCGTGATCGCTTGAAACATGTTATTGTGACGCTCCCAATAGTACAGTCATACAGCTTATGAAAATTACTTTTCTCTCCCGCCACCTACACCCAGCCCCTTTAATGAAGAAATACCACTGTGCTGCTGAGGTCACTCTGAAACCTCAGGACTATCACTGGGGATTAATAGATTTCCGTATGCATTTGTCAGTGCCTCTCTCTTCCCTCTTACTGGGGATCAGCCTCTCCTTTTTCTGGCAGGGTATTGTGGATTAAACAGGGCCGGATTCTCTTACAGTGTTCCTGTCCGTTTGGTTCTCTGACTCTTGGCCAGTGGGATTTAAGAGAATAAAGGAGCCGTGGAGAAGAATTTGGCCCCTGACCACACTGCTATCACATGGGGTGCTTGCAAGAGGCTCCCATCAGCTGGCTGACCAATGCTCTTCTTGTTTCAGCTGAAGAGCTGCCAGAGCAGGGACTCAGCAGCTGGGAAAGAGCCCCAGGCAGTGGCGAAGTCTTCCACACTTCTCTTTTCTACCTGGCCATCCCTTGAACGCGGAGACCAGGGACAAGGAAGGATAATACGCCAAAGTCAAAGCCAGCATTTAGGGCGCTGAGCCCGGAGTGCCCAGCTCCAAATTCTCTCTCTTTCTGCCCTCTCTGCAGCCCACACCACTCTTCCACAAGATTTGAAAGTACGTAGGGTACACGAAATCAAGTCATCTTTGTTCCTGAATGAACTCTCCCCAGGACTGGGAAAGGATGACGATGAATTAGTACAATATATGTCTTCTAACCATTATAGTTACAAAGTATATTAAAATTAAAGACTTCACATTGCGTTTGAAATAAAAATGAATACAGTGGCATCCTGCCAAGAGTCCCAGAAACCACTCTTGTGTGGAATTGAAACATTTGGCTCATATAATACTTAATTTATTTTTATGAAATGACAAGTTATATAAATGTATGTTTAAAACAGAGAAGTACAACATTTTTTTTTTCTGTAAGTTTCTTTGTATTCTGGTTTATGTAGCTACACATAGTTAGGACACATCTAAACAGAACACAAAAGAATACATTTTCCTAATGTGTGTTTTCTTTCTATATGTTCCCCAAACATTTCAAAATTTGATCATGTAGTTAGGTCGCCCAAGGCAAGGCTCAAGGTAGCTTCTTTTGGAGATGAATAGGAATTTTTAAATCTATTGAAATGAAGTGTTGACATCAGGAAATATTTTGTAGTGCTTTCAGGTTTCTTACCATGCACTTTATCTTGCTTGGCTACTTTTAATTTTTTCCCCCCACTTCTCTTTGAAAATCCGACATTGTCCAAACCCTTTCGATTAAGAAGCTTGGCTGAATGAGAGCGCGTGAAGTCGTGGTGCTGCATCTATAAATGGGGGCTGAGAAGCTGGGCAGTGCGCGGAGAAATAGGGCTGATCAGCGGTAATTACCCTGACACCTCATGCAGTACAGGGAATTAACTCCTAGGACTTGGGGCCGAATGAAGAAGAAGTTGATGTTTCATGTTGTGAATGCATCAGTGCCTGAACCCATTACCAGTTTAAACGGAGATGGGAATTTACTATACACTTTTTTTTTTTGGTTGGGAATGTAGAGCGGTGTGCAGAGAATGAGAAAGTAATTCAGGATGCTGAAGCAACAGCAATTTGTATTTTTATTAAGGCTTTTGCCTTCTATTTCTATATCATACCCATAATACATAAATAAAAAAGGAGGTCCATAGCAACCATTGTCTGGCAGAGAAGGAGCCCAGTTGTCTTAGAGAAGAGGTTAGTGTGTCACCAAAGTAGGCGAGGTATTCCATGACAGAGTTATAGAAAGGAAAGTGTTCGAAAACACAGAGCAGGAGGGGAAACAGCTCAAAAGGCAACTAGTTAGCAGCTGCCACTATGACCTTTAACTGCATCCATGGTAACTGGGCTAAAGATGGAGTTCCATTTTATTATTCTCACACCCACAATGTTAAGCCTGTGAATCCCATTGCAATTTAATGGCTGAAATCAGAAGGCAGATCTGTGTTCATTGGACCAGCGCCGATACCCTCTTAGCTAATGAGCACAATAAACATTTTCATGCCAGGAAACCAGTGCAAGTGGAAATATTATGCCATACAGAAATGTATACCCAAACACAAAGAAATGGTCAGTAAAGCCAGTCTTTTATGTATATTTGCATATTATTACACTCCCAGCCAATCATCTTTTAAGAAAAAAATTTAAAAAGCTGCTAGACTGTTAAAAACTGTGGCATACCACAAAGCTTATTGTGAATGAGAAATCTGAAGAGTTATGAATTCTAGAGTTAATGACTATTACTGCCTGTTCTATTATTTTCCTTAATGAATCTTATTTGTGAATGTATGCCTCCTTTTATGTGGCTCTAATATACTTTGTGCCTTTTCCCCAACTATGTACCGTACCTCCAGCTGAGTGAAAAATAGTACAAAAGCAATACTCACTTTTTTGGTAAAAGGGAAGAGGTTTTATTGTAGGTTTGCCTTCACAGCTGTGCAGTCCATAGTTCTTTAAGAATTAATGACAACAGTGTCCTGTCATTGTCACAGACTATGCAACCTGAAAGGATACATAGATCATGCTTGTTTGTTTTGAAGCTCCATAAAAAAACGACAATGGCAGCTGACCACTAGTGGATCAGACTTTGAATGCACAGTGGCTCTCTGAAGGAACGCTGGTGACATTTTTAATGAAAACGTGCAGATTTCAATCAGAATGAGATGGTGCTGAATCTGAGTTCCTCAGTTAAAGAAGTAGCCACTTTCAGAGGTTTAAGCATGATTAACATGAGTTTTAACTCGGGGTCATTTCCCTGTTTTCACTCTCCCAATAATTTTTTCACAAACCTACTTTTAACATATTGAACTTCAGATGTGTAAATGTGCTGCTTGTATCAAAAGGCTGCCAAAAATTATCCTTGAAACCTATCTGATTTGTTTTAATTAAGGCACAAAGTTATAAAACTACTTAAGTACCTGAAGATTGTAATTTGTGGAGTTTTTTCCCGTTCTTTCCTTCAGTTTCTCCCTCAGTAGTCCTGTACTCCCCAACTTTATTTTGGTCAGACGGTTTTGTGAGCAAAGATGAGGGCTTAATAACTTCCCTTATCAGGAACAGTACATGCTTTTCTTACAGAACGATGCCAAATATCCTTTGTAAGAAAAAGCTTAAACTATTTTGCTAACAGAAGCTGCTTGTCCTGGAAACTACAAAGGTCAGAGAGAAAATAATTTGGGTGCTTCTTATCTTTTTAAAACAATGTCACTTTTATCATTATCAGAGAGTTTTAGGAGAGTTAAAAAAGAATAGCTAGACAAAGGAAGTAAGAACTCAGAGACCTGAATAATCACACCTGTTTACTTGACTTATAAAAGGGCAGGATGTGCCTCCATCAGTTTAATAAAAGATGTTCTATCAATTTAGACAATTATACCAAAGATTAAGAATGTCACGAAGCTGATGAAATCTCCTAGGTAACATTAAAAAATAATATGCTTTTAGATCACATCATATATTAAATGACAACTGCCAATTTTTTTTTAGAGTACTCAAAATTCTTTTTTGAATGACAATTTGAAGTTAAAATACTTTGTTCTTAACAGTTAACTTCATTGACATGAAGCTTCTGCTTTCTGACTAAGGAAACTTGGCTGGTGAGAGCTTTTTGTTTAAGTAAAAGTGGACTGCAAGATATAGTATTTTATGGGCTCCCTGCATCTTTGCTTAATTAAGACACACATAAGAAATGTTTTGCTAACACATGACTTGTTTTAAAATATCTAAATATGACTTACATTTAAATATTTGCCATTATCTTGACTTGGCGTTCCTTATTTTATTGGCTCCTGAACACTTGCTTCTCTTGTCCTTAGCCTAGGAAAATTATTGCAAGCTCTAATTAAAGGAGTGAAAGTAGTAGCCATAGGAAAGATCAGAAGAGTGGCTTTTGGTGACCTCGGCACAGACCCCGCTCGTGGAGGACTAATTGCAGGACCAGAGGCAAGTGCTTTAACGCAGCTGTCCTTCATGGCCCGTTTGCTGAGTGTGCATGATAATATCCATTCCTTCTTGAAGACTGATCTACAGACACCCGGCAGCCATGGGTAGTCAGACATGCCCTTAGCACAGAGCTAGGGAAACCAGGAATCATTTAATCACCTTTGACCAACACATTTGCTGTAAAGGTCATACTTGGGTGGAAGACACCACTGGTCCTCTCTGCCTCTGCCACACTGGAGCCCCACCTCAGCAAAGGTCCCTCCCTCCTTGTTCGGCCCAAATAGTGAAGGGAGAGGCCCTGAGCTCCACTGGCCACCCAGGTAGACTATAGGCCTGGAATCCAGGTGTTGGTGCTGAGCTCTAGGGGACCAGGGTACAAACAGAGATGTCATTAGTCAGCCAACACCCTATCACCTCTAGGGAGCTCTGCTGTCAGGGCTCACCCCGGCTTTGCTTCACGAGTCCCTTGCCAAAATCTGCCTTCTGCTCCTCCTCCACCTCCACCCTCACCTTCTGGCTCCTGGCCCAGTTTTGTGATTTGACTCTCCGTACTGTCAGGCAAAGCACCAAGTGCTTCTGGGTTGTGTGTGACAAGGCATCAAAAGCCCATTGTCACTCTCTACTTTTCAACTTTGCCTCTGTAGAAGATGTCAAACTGCCATCATTGTTATCAGCCGCATCAGCAGGAATAATACTCATCTATCGTGCTCTTGCTCTGGGCATGTCATAAGCACTATCTCATTTAATCCTTACAGTAATGTTGTGAAGAAACCAATTCTGGGAGGTTAAGTAAGTTACCAGGGGTTATAGAGATAGGAAGTCATGTAGTTGAGCTGTAATTCCCAGAAAGATCAACTCTGATGATATAAATATGAGATTCAGTTGCATTTTTGTGGCACAGATGCTAAAGTCTAAGGACTCTTAGCTGGTCCTGCAATTTGTGAAATTGGAGGGTGAGGGATTGTTTTCTACCTGATTTTCTTCTGAAGAGCCTAGAATCCTCCTCAACTGGATTGCTCAGAGGTGTGGGAGAGACTGTGAGGTCAGTGGACACACTGTAGGATACGCCTGTGGGCTGGCACTCTTGATCCTTTATTGCTCACCACGTGGTGTTGATAAGTGACTCCAGCACTCCTAGAGCCATCCCCAGCCCGTGACGTGTCAGTAAATGACCCCGTGCTGGGTTCACATGCCATTTTATTTCCGTGGTCTGGCTTATAGTGAGAATTCAGAAGTATATGCATTGGATCAATTGACTAATTTTAGGGGCCTCTTTTAGCAAAATTCTTTTGCTAGAAGACTTAAACAGGAAGAGGATGCAGAAGCAAACAGATCATACATTTTCCAGTTAAGGTAGGATGTTATTTACGTATATGTATTACCCCTCACTCTTTCTCAAAAAGAAAAATAGGAGACAATGTAAGTTAATATGGCAAAAACATATTTTGAGTTCTTAAGAAGAAAGACTTAGAAATAAAAGTGTACTTGACTTTGCAAAAACATCCAGAATGATTCAAAAAAACACTTCCGGGTCCATGCTAATATGGGGTTTTGTCGTTCCCATCTGTAGTCTCGGTCTGTGTACAGGAGCGTGGGTCATAGGGTGGTCTGAACAAACTGGGAACACAACCAGGCACTTCCCCCAGAGGGGAAAATCTCTCCATAGGACCATTGGGAGAAACAGTTGTGATTCCAGAAGGGTCTTCTCTGTTACTCACTGCATTCTGACTGCAGGGAAGAAAAAGTCATATTGCATTAGGCTTGCGAGAAGAAGGCAGGTAAACAGTGGAAAGCAATTTTCTAAAAATATCAGTTCTCAGACTATGGATGGTAACAGGAGGAATGAATGCAGCACGTTTCACATGTGGTGCGTGGCAGTCTAACAGCAGCGAGATAGAAAAGCACAACGGCTAATGGGTAGAAAGAAGAGAGCCCGCCCGAGAGTCATGAAATCACTTCACGGGGATAAGTCAATAACGCCAAAGGAAGGGAGAAAACACACGAACCACAGGACCCTGATCTTTGGGTAATAAATAAGGCAATTTGCATGCACGGGGGCTCAAAATGGAATTGCATGGGAAGAAAACCAAACAATAATTCAAAATAAAAAATCATCCCGACTTCAAATAAAAACACCGCTCTTACCAAGTAGCATCATCCCCAACTAGTTCTAGTCAATGTAGAGAAGTAGTTTTGGTAGAGCGGAATTGCATGGGAAGAAAACCAAACAATAATTCAAAATAAAAAATCATCCCGACTTCAAATGAAAACACCGCTCTTACCAAGTAGCATCATCCCCAACTAGTTCTAGTCAATGTAGAGAAGTAGTTTTGGTAGAGCGTTTAATTTAAGATTCAAAAGTACTCATACATAAAGAGTATAGATAGTTTTCTGAAGGCTGAGATCATGACCTTGTAAGTTGTGTTAAGTATGTGGTCCATTTTTGTATTATTAATATTATCACTGTTATTTCCATAATGAAAAAATTGAAAGGATAAGTAGGTAAAGAGAGAAAAATATTCATTCATATGATATATATTTAAAAAATAAATATCACATATCGGTATTTAGAATGAGTTAAACATCAGGAAATCCTAGATAAAGTTGTGTTCTATCCTCCGGCCTATCATATTGGGAGCTATTTTATTTCAAATCAGAACTTCCCTAAGCAGATGTACAATGCTACTCAGTGCTTCTATTTATTTCTGCTAGAGCACAGAAATAGCAGCATCATTCAGGTAATCCCGATAATTCCAAAGGCACTAAAATAGCACATACAGAGAGGGGAGCCATGTCGGATTAAATGCACGCCGGGACCAGACCATGGCGGACAATTTGTGTCGACACCTTAATTAGGAGATGCTTTCAATTGGTCAGTCTCTCTGAAGACGGTAATTGTTTGTGCTTAGAGATAATCTAACATTCTTACTTTATTTTCCTTGTGATTCCAAGAATAGTCTAAAACCTTCATTATCTAGTTTGGTTAAAGAAAGAGGTGGATTTTCAGGGTAACTGAAATGTAAATAATTAGGGCCCAAAACTTTACTATTTATTTCTGCTAGAGCACAGAAATAGCAGCATCATTCAGGTAATCCCGATAATTCCAACAGGCACTAAAATAGCACATACAGAGAGGGGAGCCATGTTGGATTAAATGCACGCCGGGACCAGACCATGGCGGACAATTTGTGTCGACACCTTAATTAGGAGATGCTTTCAATTGGTCAGTCTCTCTGAAGACGGTAATTGTTTGTGCTTAGAGATAATCTAACATTCTTACTTTATTTTCCTTGTGATTCCAAGAATAGTCTAAAACCTTCATTATCTAGTTTGGTTAAAGAAAGAGGCGGATTTTCAGGGTAACTGAAATGTAAATAATTAGGGCCCAAAACTTTGCAGACTGTGCCCAAATATATGGTGTCTATAAGAGATATAATTAAAATGGAAAGACACAAATAGATTTAAAGTTGAAAGGATAGAAAAAGATGTGCTGTACAGGTGCTTATCATAAGAAAGCTGGCATGTCTATATTAAGACCAAAGTAGACTTTAAAAAAAGTATTATCAGAGAAAAAGGGACAGACATTTCATAGTGAAAAGAGGATCAATACATCAGGATGACATAATTAGATTTGTATTTAATTATTATTATGTACATAATTATTAATATGTTAATAATGTATACATATTAATTAAGCATATTAATATCAGTATACTTAATAATAATACTCTAATAAAATTTCAAAATAAAGACTCTCAAAACTGGAAGGAGGAACAGACAATCACAATCACAATGGAAAATTTAATACTCTTTATTCAGTAATTGATAGAAAAATTTAAAAAATCAGTTATTTCTAGAAGTAGAAAAATTAATAAGGATATAAAAGGTATGAATGACACTATCAATGACCTTGACCAAAATGACATTAGTAGACTGTGACACTCAACAACTGCAGAACACACAGTATTTTAAAGAGTGCATAGAATATGTATCAAGGTTGCTCATATGCTAGACCCTAAAATGACTTAAATTTCAAAAGTTTGACCTCTTACAAAATATGTTATTTGGGATAAAAATGAATTAAATTAAAATACATTGTGTAACTTCTCAAAATCAGGCTGTACATTTTTACAGAGTGCATATTGTAACATTCAGATGAAGTTCACTAAAGCATTTTTCTTACTTCTGTTAAAAAAGAGATCATGATTGGAAATTGGCTCTTCAACACAGAACCCTAAGAAGGAGAGGATCACATTAGACTTTGTACTGAAACTGAAATGTAAGTGGTAGCAGGCAACATAGCTCCACATGGATCCACTGGACAGAAAACAAAGATCAATACTGCTTGGAAATGTTTAATCAGCTAGTAAAAATTTGATCTGTCTACATTAAAATATATGTGTACTGACAAATTTTGATAAAAATGTTAGTATAAAGTGAAAAATGTTTTGTAGGGTAATTTGTCAGTAGGTTTCATAAGTTTTGGAACAGGACCTGTTATGTCCCAAGATGTTGTTATTTGTAAAAGTGAATACAGCCATTTTAGTCTTCTTGTAGAATATTATTCACACCGGAATAAGTTCTTAATATATTGCTTAGTGAGAAAAATGGATTATATAAAGTATCTACAGAATGATACCATTCTCTAGAAATTATACATGTATATATGCATTAGAAAAAAATGGAAGAATTAATATTAGAAAAGTAATGTTGTTTTCTCTAGAACTTACTTTGTTTTGTGCTTTCCTTAAGAAACTCTTCTGTAAAAATGTATATCATATCCTGCCAAGACTGCAGCCTACTTGTGTTCTTAACATCACAACTAGCATGCGGTGACTGCTCATTGTGTTTTAGTGCTTTGTACATGTCCTCTCACTTAATCCTTGCAGCAATACTTGTTTCCATTTCATAACTGAGGAAGGCGAGAGAAACAGACTGAGGAATTTGCTCAAGTTATGCAGGTGGCACGTGACTAAACTGACATTTGAACTAAAGCAGCCCAACTCCAGAGTGGCTGCACTAAACACACATGCCACTAAATCCACCCAAGCTCATGTCTATCAGTGATAGAAAAATCCCAAAAAAGAAAAGTGCTCAGTACCAAGATGTCTCCTTGGAGACCAACAAAGTTAGGTAAATGCCAAGTTCTGAGGTCAGTGGAGACATCTATTGGACTTGAGCTGTGGAAATGTGTAAGACTGGATGAGATTTTGCTACCACGGGTAAAAGGGCACAAAGATGCATCAATCAAGTTGAGGGCAGGAAACTGGGATTTTGCCTGGATAAAGGTGCGGAGTGGATCTCCCAGGTTGGTGCAAGAAGACTGGAAAAACCTGCCCCTTGTTGCACTAAGAGACTATAGTTCTTGTGATGGTTAATTTTAGTCGTCAACTTGACTGGATTAAAACATACCTAGGGAACTTATAAGGGTGTTTCCAGAGGAGATTGGCATGTGGGTCAGTGGACTGAGTGGGGAAGATCTGCACTCAATGTGGGCAGGCACCATCCAATCAACTGGGAGCCCGGACAGAACAAAAAGAGACAGATAAAGGTTTTCCTCTGTCTTTTTCCTGGAGCTGGGACATTCCTTCTCCAGCCCTTGGACATCGAAACTCTAGGCTGTTTGGCTTTGGGACTCCAGGACCTCTGGGGATTCTCAGACTGTGCCCAAATATATGGTGTCTATAAGAGATATAATTAAAATGGAAAGACACAAATAGATTTAAAGTTGAAAGGATAGAAAAAGATGTGCTGTACAGGTGCTTATCATAAGAAAGCTGGCATGTCTATATTAAGACCAAAGTAGACTTTAAAAAAAGTATTATCAGAGAAAAAGGGACAGACATTTCATAGTGAAAAGAGGATCAATACATCAGGATGACATAATTAGATTTGTATTTAATTATTATTATGTACATAATTATTAATATGTTAATAATGTATACATATTAATTAAGCATATTAATATCAGTATACTTAATAATAATACTCTAATAAAATTTCAAAATAAAGACTCTCAAAACTGGAAGGAGGAACAGACAATCACAATCACAATGGAAAATTTAATACTCTTTTTTCAGTAATTGATAGAAAAATTTAAAAAATCAGTTATTTCTAGAAGTAGAAAAATTAATAAGGATATAAAAGGTATGAATGACACTATCAATGACCTTGACCAAAATGACATTAGTAGACTGTGACACTCAACAACTGCAGAACACACAGTATTTTAAAGAGTGCATAGAATATGTATCAAGGTTGCTCATATGCTAGACCCTAAAATGACTTAAATTTCAAAAGTTTGACCTCTTACAAAATATGTTATTTGGGATAAAAATGAATTAAATTAAAATACATTGTGTAACTTCTCAAAATCAGGCTGTACATTTTTACAGAGTGCATATTGTAACATTCAGATGAAGTTCACTAAAGCATTTTTCTTACTTCTGTTAAAAAAGAGATCATGATTGGAAATTGGCTCTTCAACACAGAACCGTAAGAAGGAGAGGATCACATTAGACTTTGTACTGAAACTGAAATGTAAGTGGTAGCAGGCAACATAGCTCCACATGGATCCACTGGACAGAAAACAAAGATCAATACTGCTTGGAAATGTTTAATNCGGGCGCAACACTGAGGGTTGCGATCCGTTGCCGGACACGAAAAAAAGACAAAAAAAAAAGAAAGACACAGCCTTATTGACTTGAGGTGTCAGAAGATGATTCTGGCTAAACTGACGCACACGATGACTGACTTTTCATCAGAAAATATGAAGGTCAAAAACCAGAATGAAGCAAACCCTAAACAAATATCCTTAAAACACTGAAAGAATAATATATGTTGTTCCGGAATTCTATATTCAGTAAAAATATCCTTCAACAATGAAGATTAAAAATATTTTAAATTAAACAGGCTGTGAGAATTTATTGCCCACAGACCTGCATTATAAAGAAGGTTAAAGAAAGTTCTTGAGACTAAAGAGAAATAACACCAGAAGGAATAAAGGTCACTGGAAAAGGTATGTAGGTACATATTAAAGATTATATATGTACATTTATTTTCTTATCTCAGTTTATTTTAAAAACATGTAACTACTGGGCTGGCCCAGTGGCGCACTGGAGAGTGCGCTGCTTGGGAGTGCAGCAGCGCTCCCGCCGGGGGTTCGGATCCCATGTGGAGACCGGTTCCCGCTCATTGGCTGAGTGCAGTGCGGGCGCAANTTCCTTGTGATTCCAAGAATAGTCTAAAACCTTCATTATCTAGTTTGGTTAAAGAAAGAGGTGGATTTTCAGGGTAACTGAAATGTAAATAATTAGGGCCCAAAACTTTAGTTTATATAATTTCTACTGATCGTTATCCCACGTGTAATACAATGAAGTATTGTAGCTGCACACAACGTGCTGGAATTCAACTACATGAATTCTGAGAGGAAGTGTCAGAGAGAGAGAAGTGAAATGGTTGGGGTGATGTCCCCTGGTCACCCTTCCACTTGATGGCATTGCCGTGACATGAGAGAATGACAGGAGGCCTGAGACTGTTGGCTCTTCAAATGGCCACATACCTGTGGCTTCAGAGCGTGTGCACCTCTCCTCTGAGTGGGATTCTGGTGATTCTAGATTAAGAAAATGCTACTCACACACTGCGGCCTTTAAGTATAAGACAGCCTCAGCCTCGGAAGCCATGATCTACTCCAGTCTGGGAGGAAAAATGGCCTACAGTGAAGTCATCAAGAGTTAGCACAATGCTTTATTTCACAGTGGATGTAAAAAAAATTTTTTTTCTAGGATGCTTTAGATATCTTGTTTTTCAGTTGAACTGAAATCCCAACCTCTAGGTAAGATGGGACTCTACCTTCTGTACATATTTACCATAATAAATCAAATATACTACAGGTGAGTTTGGTCTTGACTAGGGGAGGGGTCATATCATTACATAGCCTACATGATAAAATGTTTAACCTATTAATAAATCAATTTGATCATTTTGCTTTTTTTTGTTATTTTTCTAAAAATATAATTCAGAAAGAGCAAAAGCATAAATGCTGTGTAGTGTTTTGGGAAAAATATTACATTGAGGGATGATTAAATATTGTTTTTATATCAGAAAGTCACTGAATTATTTATTTATTTGATTT
>NW_007726432.1:679475-682732 GCF_000696425.1 Galeopterus variegatus
AAAACATGTAACTATTTAAAGTAAAAATTATAACCCTATATTGATGGCTTTTTTTTTTTTTTCCCTTTTTTTGTCTTTTTTCGTGACCGGCAACGGATCACAACCCTCACTGTTGCGCCCGCACCTCACTCAGCCAGTGAGCCGCCGGTCTGTATGTGGGATCCGAACCCTCGGCCGGCCCTATTGATGGCTTTTTAATGATTGCTGTTTGTAATTGATATGATGACAATAGAAAAGAGAGGTAAATGGAAACCATATTTTTGCAAGCTGCTTGTATTTTATGTAAGGCAGTACAATATTAACTCAGGATGAATTGTTTTAAGATAAAGAGACACGTTGTAATTCCTGAAGCATCCACTGAAAAATGCACAGAAACATAGATAAAAAGCCAGTAAAAGGATCAAAATGAAATATTAAAAATATTTGAGTATTTCAAAAGAAGTAAGGAAAAAGGAAAGAAACCAAAAACAGATGAGATAAATATGAAGCCAATAGTAAAATGGTAATCTTAATGCAACCATATCTATGACTACATTAAATGTAAATGAATGAAATACCACAATTAAAAGGCAGACTTTGTAGGATTGAACAAAATAGCAATGCCCAAATATATGGTGTCTATAAGAGATATAATTAAAATGGAAAGACACAAATAGATTTAAAGTTGAAAGGATAGAAAAAGATGTGCTGTACAGGTGCTTATCATAAGAAAGCTGGCATGTCTATATTAAGACCAAAGTAGACTTTAAAAAAAGTATTATCAGAGAAAAAGGGACAGACATTTCATAGTGAAAAGAGGATCAATACATCAGGATGACATAATTAGATTTGTATTTAATTATTATTATGTACATAATTATTAATATGTTAATAATGTATACATATTAATTAAGCATATTAATATCAGTATACTTAATAATAATACTCTAATAAAATTTCAAAATAAAGACTCTCAAAACTGGAAGGAGNTAGCTCCACATGGATCCACTGGACAGAAAACAAAGATCAATACTGCTTGGAAATGTTTAATCAGCTAGTAAAAATTTGATCTGTCTACATTAAAATATATGTGTACTGACAAATTTTGATAAAAATGTTAGTATAATGTGAAAAATGTTTTGTAGGGTAATTTGTCAGTAGGTTTCATAAGTTTTGGAACAGGACCTGTTATGTCCCAAGATGTTGTTATTTGTAAAAGTGAATACAGCCATTTTAGTCTTCTTGTAGAATATTATTCACACCGGAATAAGTTCTTAATATATTGCTTAGTGAGAAAAATGGATTATATAAAGTATCTACAGAATGATACCATTCTCTAGAAATTATACATGTATATATGCATTAGAAAAAAATGGAAGAATTAATATTAGAAAAGTAATGTTGTTTTCTCTAGAACTTACTTTGTTTTGTGCTTTCCTTAAGAAACTCTTCTGTAAAAATGTATATCATATCCTGCCAAGACTGCAGCCTACTTGTGTTCTTAACATCACAACTAGCATGCGGTGACTGCTCATTGTGTTTTAGTGCTTTGTACATGTCCTCTCACTTAATCCTTGCAGCAATACTTGTTTCCATTTCATAACTGAGGAAGGCGAGAGAAACAGACTGAGGAATTTGCTCAAGTTATGCAGGTGGCACGTGACTAAACTGACATTTGAACTAAAGCAGCCCAACTCCAGAGTGGCTGCACTAAACACACATGCCACTAAATCCACCCAAGCTCATGTCTATCAGTGATAGAAAAATCCCAAAAAAGAAAAGTGCTCAGTACCAAGATGTCTCCTTGGAGACCAACAAAGTTAGGTAAATGCCAAGTTCTGAGGTCAGTGGAGACATCTATTGGACTTGAGCTGTGGAAATGTGTAAGAATGGATGAGATTTTGCTACCACGGGTAAAAGGGCACAAAGATGCATCAATCAAGTTGAGGGCAGGAAACTGGGATTTTGCCTGGATAAAGGTGCGGAGTGGATCTCCCAGGTTGGTGCAAGAAGACTGGAAAAACCTGCCCCTTGTTGCACTAAGAGACTATAGTTCTTGTGATGGTTAATTTTAGTCGTCAACTTGACTGGATTAAAACATACCTAGGGAACTTATAAGGGTGTTTCCAGAGGAGATTGGCATGTGGGTCAGTGGACTGAGTGGGGAAGATCTGCACTCAATGTGGGCAGGCACCATCCAATCAACTGGGAGCCCGGACAGAACAAAAAGAGACAGATAAAGGTTTTCCTCTGTCTTTTTCCTGGAGCTGGGACATTCCTTCTCCAGCCCTTGGACATCGAAACTCTAGGCTGTTTGGCTTTGGGACTCCAGGACCTCTGGGGATTCTCAGACTGCCAGCCTCAGATTGGGAATTATACCATTGGCTTTTCCAGTTCTCAGGCCTCTGGACTTGGTATGAACCATGCTACCAGGCTACCAGGGTCTGCAGCCAGCAGAGAGCCCGTTGTGGGACTTCTCAAACTCATGATCACACAGTCACATGAGCTAATTCCCCTAACAAGTCCTCTGTCACCTACCTATCTGTCTGTCTGTCTATTTATATCCTGTTGGTTCTGACTCTTTGGAGAGCACGGATAATAAAGCCTGTGTGAACGCACATGCCCAGAAAGGAGAAAGACACCGACACCAGTCTGTCATCAGGAACAAGCCATTCCCTGAACAGAGTGTTCCAAATGTCACTGAAAGAGAAGAGGCTGCTGCGACCACTGTAACACCTGCTTCTGGAGTCAAGGCCCTAGAGAAGTCAGGTAGAGTGCCAAAAAAGTGACCTACACGAATAGTGTGCAAGAAAGAGGGCAAAATGACACAATAAATTCCAACATTTCACAGAGGAATCTTCAAATCAAAAGTTTAAACTGTATTAAAGAATTCTAGTGCTGAGAAAGAGAGACAAACTGTCAAAAATGCAAATATCGATTCGCTGTAGACAAAAGCAAAATAATAGAACAACCCTGAAAAAATTTTAAGTGTGTTTATGAATCATCAATGAGATAAATGAAGGAACAACACCTGTAACAAAAACTATAAATCACAAAAGACAGGAGTTAAACTAAAAGTATTTATGTAGAAGAATAAGATGGTTAGTAAAAAAATGGTAATTTACATAAAATACAAAATTAATGAGGTAAATTTTATATTGAACACATTTACAAGGGAATTGTAAAATTGTAGAATTGAAGGATAGTACTGAGGATTTAACCCAGATTCTTTCTATTGATCCACGTATGTGTGTATATATGTACATATATATATATAT
>NW_007726432.1:683977-685360 GCF_000696425.1 Galeopterus variegatus
CGAGGGTTGCGATCCCGTTACCGGTCAGTAAAAAAGACAAAAAGGAAAAAAAAAATAGCCTTTGAATAAAGAACCAAAACCAGGATGTAAAGAGAAAAGAAATCCACATTTAGGTATATTGTAGTGAAACAGCATAATATAAAAGAAGCCACCAGGAAGAAGACTGTTGACTGCTGAGGGCCTCAGCCATGCCTCCCGACATGCACATCCAGCCCTGTGATGACCACCAGGCCACCTCCAGAAGCTCCTGGGCTCCTAAGCTGGGACTGTGGGAGGCCGAGGGCCTCAGCCTTGCCCTCCAATGTCTGCATCCAGCCCAACCACGACTGAGCTGCTGCCAGAAGTCCCCTGGGCTCCCCTGATAGAATGAGGGGGATGCCACAGGCCTCTACCACACCCCCCTTTCTTCCTCCTCCTCCCACCTTATCCTCTTCCTCTTTCTCTTCTCCCCCTCCCCCAACTTCTCCACCTCAGCATCTTAAAATGTAAAAGAAAAAAATGAATAAATATTTTAAAAGAAAAGACAGTGTACACATAAACCTTTGACAGCTGACTTCTTGTTGGCAATAAAAAGATATCAGAAGACATTGGATGAATATGTTCAGTGCCAGCAGCCTTGAATTCTATACCCAGCTAATTTGTTACTAAATAAGGAGAGAAAATTTTTTAACATTTAGAAGTATAAAGACAGGTTACTGCTCACAGATCTCACTGAAAAAGTTCTGATGATGAATTTCTCCAAGAAGAAAAATAAACATGGAAAGGAGTACACAGTAAAATAATAGTAAAACTGATAATGTAATAGATTGTAAAAGAGAACATCCTTTTTCTTTTGTTTTTAAAGATGAAACAAAGACACTAATCAACAGTAATAAGACAGAGGTGTGGGTGAGAGAGAAGAGAGGACAGGAAAAAGCAGGGTGAGTTGTTGCTGTTTGGTTTGTGCTGAGAATGAGCTAAGGCCCTTGTCTTTTCCAAAAGAAGAACAGAGACACCAAATAACTGTTGATCTTACTAGAAACACTTATAGTTAATATTCTGAGGTAATTTTTTAAAAAAGGATCATAAAAAACTTTATCAAACAGAAACCCAGATTAGAAATAAAGGGCAAAAATGTTGCCAATAATTGCAGTAAAACTAGTTCCTAATATGTCATTATTGCAATAAATGCAAATCAATTAAACCCTTTTATTACAAGGTTAACACTACCAGAGTGAAGTTTTTAAAAAAAGAATAGTTATCTTCTGCTTATATAAGGCAAAACCACAGAGAAACATTGAAAATAAAAGAATAAAAATAAATCTAATAACTTCCAAATGTTAGTATAACAACATTTAATATCAGACAAAAAAAGAATTCATGGCAAAAGTCATTACTATGTTT
>NW_007726432.1:686168-687763 GCF_000696425.1 Galeopterus variegatus
GCACGGTCCTGACACCAAAGCATTTTATGAGATTAATTTTTTTCCTCCTAAAACCCCTGGTATTTTGATGTTCAGTTTCTCTGAGTTGAAGGAAGCAGTCATTCTTTTTACAATTTTATTTTTTTATTGTTGTAGTTTAACTCTTCCTGCTTAGATGTAGGCGCAGTAGAGGGGTGATAAAAAGCATGCACAGTGGAAACGAAAAATGAACAAAATGCAAAAAGTATTTCCTAAGGTAGAAGAGAGGAGTATTCATGTTAAAAGATAAAGCAGTTAACCAGACAAAGTGCATGGCATGCAGAAATGCCAGGTCACAAAGTGCATGGCATGCAGAAATGCCACATCCTCCTTACAGGACCATTGAGATGGAGGGAAGACAAAATTGTTTTCAGGCACCTAAGATGGAAAAGGAAATCAAATACGAGGGTACTTCAAAAAGTTCGTGGAAAAATAGAATTAAAAGATAACATGAATCCTTCCATGAACTTTTTGAAGACACCTTGTGTAGGCTTAAATCTGCTTTCATTTTACAATGTGGAAGGTGGTTGCAAACCTTATTAGAAAAAGGTTGGAGAAATCTTTCAAAGGTTAAGAAAGAAGTGAGCTGAAGTCCTTCATGGAACTTCAGAGGATCCTTGTCTTCAAGCAAAAGAGACAGGGTGTGGTTGCAAAATATTAAACTTAAAGAAAAGATGCTTGGGCGTGACTTAATACCTTCACATTTAAGTAACTGTCAAATTCAATCAAGAGCATGCAGCAAGGAAAATTTCTCAATATTTTAAAGAGATACAAAAACTCAAAAATTAGAACATAGTTCACTTTTGGCCGCAGGAAGAGGCGGTCTTTTGCCAAGCTGGGCAGGAAGACCAGGGTTCTGTGTGTTGTATCCCTTCTGTTCCTGCAAGTTACAAAGACTAAGTAACTCAAATTGGAGCTTCTCTAGTTCCCATTTGAATCTTGCTTAAATAAAAGGATAAGACGAGGGTACTTCAAAACATTCGTGGAAAGATTCCTATTATTTTTTAACTCTGTTTTTCCACAAACACTTTGAAGTGACTTCATGGCTGACTAGGAGAAAGTCTGAGTAGAGAGACTTCAAATTCCCACACTAGTTTTTACTTTAATGCTCGAACTCTTTTGATGTGGATTCATATTCAGTCTTGTTTTGTGCTTCCTTCTCCTTCCCCAGGCTCCTCTCCAGATCCTTCCAGAAGCACCACAGCCATTGCTGACAAATACAGGCGAGGGCAGGGCTTGTCTCCTGGATGAGATGCAGACACCGTTCCCACCGTGGAAGCCGTTTCTGCAGCTGCAGGCACCTCAGGGACTAGGACCTGACCGCCACTTCCCAAAGTCCAGGTAAAAATATTTACTCTACCACGACTTCCCGAGAGAGAGTAGAAAACCAAAACACAACTAGCTTTCCTCACAACCATTTTTATTGAAATAGTTGGCTTTATATTACTACTAAGCCAGGGAGGTGTTTTTGATGATGACGATCTCAGTTATTGTACATTTAATACAGAAAAATAAATGCTTTTTAAAAAGCCTTGTCACACCTGCAAAATATTTAAAAAATATAAGTCCTTATTATT
>NW_007726432.1:688590-698195 GCF_000696425.1 Galeopterus variegatus
CGGGAGCGCCACCGTGCTCCCAAGTGGCGCACTGTAGCAGTGCGCCACTGGGCCGGCCCAAAAAATATAAGTCCTTATTACTTCCAATAATTAGTGATCCATTTGGTTAACAGCAATTATATGTCATTTATTGTAGCTTTTTGTGTGTGTGTGTGTGATAATTATACATATTTTTTTTGGAAGTGCCTTTTTTGCGGGGAGGGTGGCCAAGAGGACGAAATTTTCTCCTGCTGGAAAAATATATGGCAGTGCAAATATTTGCTGTAAAATTAATAAATGTGGTTCAAATGACTTGAGTTTGGGGATTACTGAGAAATACGTGTTTTTAATAAGAAATCCTGAACTCTAATAAAGGACAGCATGAGATACTTAAGGTGGTAAATATATATTTATATTTTGACCGTGTGGTCAATTCCCAAACTTTACCAGGTATTTTAGTGGTTTTTTTTTTTTCTTCCAAGGCACCTCCTGGGAATAACCTTTTAAAATATCTTTTAGACACTGCAGTATGTATAAATAGTCTTGTAGCACTACATTGCGGTGACAGAGCCCAATATTCCATGAGCAATGTGGAATTTGGGATTTTGAATAAAAAATAGTTTAAATGGCACTTTGGTTTCAGGAATGAAATTAAAAGCAAGAAACAAATCACAGAAGAGGGACAAACAGATGTTTCTCTGATAGTTGGATTTCTTAGGAAATTGACTATAAATTTCATGAAGATAATTATTAACACTGGATTATATAATCAGCATGATTTGGCTGGTTATCTACAAAGTCATTAAAAAGTTTAAGAAGAATCAAATGCATGTTGTGTACCAAGTAGGAGCTGCTGTGGGTTGTCATTGAAACGCTTTCTGCAAATCTTTTTGTATGACTTAATTAGCAAACTTAAAACTAAGATGAGATTCTAGTGTGTTTAGATGAAACAATTTCTATGAGAGGATAGTTCATTAAAACATTTAATAATGCAGTAAACTCTTGGTTATCAAATACATCTCTTAAAGAACTATTTTTTGCCAATGAATTAAATGATTTTATCTAAAGTATTTATTCTGTTTCAAGAAAAGTCCAAGGGCTGCTCCTACCGTGGGTGTGTCTGCCAGGTGAGCTCTGCTTCCATCACTGCGTTCTGGTCTAACAATGGCGTGACCTTGGGTGCCGTCAGATATCTTTATTGAGTGCCTGCTGCATACCAGGCACTTTTCTAGGCTCTGTGGGATATTCGAGCAGTGAATGAAATAAAGTACTTACTCTCATGAGGCTGACATTCTGTGGAAGACAAGCAATAAACAAAGAAACTAATAAACAACCAGATACGAGTATTTAGCGTATTCACAGAGTTTTGCAACCATCACCACAATCAGTTTTAGAACATCTTCATCACCCTAGAAAGAAACCCTATGCTCTTTAGCTGTCACCTCTAATTCCATGCCCCCTAGCACTGGACAACCACCAATTTATTTTCTGTCTCTACAGATTTACCTATCCTGGACATTTCACAAAAATGGAATTATACAGTACGTGGTCTTTTGTAACTGGCTTCTTTCACTTAGCACAATGTTTTTAAGATTCACCTATATTGTAGCATGTATTGATACTTCTTCCTTTATGTTGCTGAATAAGAATCCATTAAATGAACTTTATTCATTTATTGGTTGATGAACATCTGTGTTGTTTCAGAGAGGGCTTCTTGGGTTAGGTGATATTTGAGAAGACACGTGAAGAAGGTGAGAGAGTAAAACCAGAGGGTATCTGGGGGGAAAGCATCCCAGGCAGAGGGAACAGCGAGGATGAGGGCCCAGAGGCAAGAGCATGCCTGATGTGGCTGTGGGACAGCAAGGAGGCTGGTGTTCCTAGAAAGAGGGGAGGAGTGATAGGTTTCGAGCTAAGGGGTACTGGGGCACTGGATCAGTTGGGGCCGCATGGATCATGAGACAGGCTTTGGATATAACACTAATTAAGACTGGAAGACATTGGAGGGGTTTGAATAGAGGGACCAGATGATCCAATTTATGTTTTAGAAGGGCCATCTTGGTGCAGGTTGGAAAGTAATATGAAGCAATTAGAAAGCAATGATTCAGGCTAAATAGGATGAAGGCTTGATTCAAGGTGATAGTGCTGGGGATGGTCATAGGCTGGCCATAATTGGAAGATACAACCAATAAACATGAGAAAAAGAGAGAAATTAAGAATTCTAGGGTTTTGTGCCTGGGAAACTGGAAGTGTGAGTTGCCATTAACTGAGACGGGAAGGAATATGGGAGGAGCTTATTTTGGGAGGGAGATAGGAGTTAGCTTGGGACATATTAAGACTGAGGTGCCTGGTGGGCATCCAGAGAACACGCTAAGTGGGTAGCACAATGCAATTCTGGCTGTGAGGGGAAGGGTTAAGACTGAGGTGCCTGGTGGGCATCCAGAGAACACGCTAAGTGGGTAGCACAATGCAATTTTGGCTGTGAGGGGAAGGGTCTGAACTGGAGGTGTGAACTTGAGGCGAACAGCACAGAGTTGTGCTTTCAGCCTTGGGACTGGATGTGGTCACCTCGGGAGTGAAAAGGAAGAGAGAGGCAGAGGTACAAAGAATGGCTCCTGTGGCATTCCAGTGGTCTGCTTCTAAGTGGAATAGGAAAAAGACTTGGCAAAGGCATCCAAGAAGATGGGACCAGTCAGAACCCAGAGAGGGCGGTGCCATACTTGGGATGGGTTCAAGAGGAAATTGAAGGGAGAGGGCGTATAGATGGCGAGAAAGATGACAGTAGGTTATTTTAGTGGCCACTTCGTATGTGCCAGGCGTTGTTATAGAGATAGGTCAGTGAAGAAGGGAGACCCAGATCTCACCTTTGTAAGTAAGACATTCCAACAGGGCAAGACAGACAATAAATAAGTATGTAAATCACACAGCACTAGAAGGTAATCCCTACTTTGGGAAATAAATACAATAAGGATTTTGGGGTTGGGGCTGGGTAGTGAGCAGATAGCAATGTTAATGAGGATGGTCAAGGTGACCTTTATTGCAAAGGAGGCATTTGGGTAAAGACTTGAAGGAGGTTGAAGGAGTCAGCAGATCCCTGGGAGAGGAGCACACCAGGCAGAATGTGCCCCCTGGTATATATACCAGGCGTGGATGGGCCTTGGTAGACAGAAACCAGCTTGTGACGCAGCGAGCCCGCAGCAGTGTGAGGGAGCAAGGAGTGCGAGGAGGCACTGGTGCAGAGGGGACAGGGCCTGATTGCTAAGGCCCTTCGAGCCATCGTAAGGACTTGTGATTTTCCTCTGGGTGCGCAGGGAGTGGCCGAGGGTTGAGTGGAGGAACGGCAAGATCTGGTGGCCTGTCGGGCAGTGGACAGGGCAGATTCTGGATGCATTTTGAAGATGAAACTTATAGGATTTACTGATGGGTTATCTGTGGGGAGTGGAAGAAAGGGAAAAATCCAAATAGAGTGCACATTTTTGACCTGAACATCTGGAAGACTAGGGTGGCCTTCACCTGAGATGGGGGAGAAAGTGGGTGAAGAGGTAGGAGGAAGGTTCCTGAATATTTTTGTCTATTCGGTCCCTATTTATAAAATACTAAAATAATAAAAATCTCAGGAAATTTTCATTTGGTCAAATATATTTAACACTAAGTCTGTTGAATTTAAACTCATTTTAATATTTCTGAGTGCCCTTCAAAATTCCCTGATTTTTTTTTTTTTTGAGACTGGTAAGGGCATCGCAACACTTGGCTTGGTATCATCCACACTGCGCTCAGCCAGTGAGCCCACCGGCCATCCCTCCCAGCGCTGCACTCTCCCTAGTGAGCCACGGGCTCGGCCCCAAAATTCCCTGATTTTAATGTTATGAGGATTTTAATTTTAATAATATATTCTTGACATGGGGTAAATATTTTCCATTAAAGAAGTTCTGAGCAATATGTTTTTCTGTTTCTTTTTTGAGCTCCTCAATTTGGATTCTGAATAAAACAGGCATCTCTAGTGTATCTGTAATCTGGGTTTGAGAATGATATTAACAATCTTACAAAGAAAATATCTTTGATCTGAGAAAGTTAAATAAGCCTTTAAATATTTAGGTCATATAGTTTTCTACTAAACATAAAATTTAGATAATAGAAAATTTCATCTTTTCTGTGATATGTAGTGTGTTATATATTGACTGCAATTATATATCCGTACATTTATCAACTGAAATAAAAAAAACCAATTTCCAATACCATTCCTGTTTTTCAAATGAAGTGATTCTAAATATATGAAACGCAGCCTGATTCCCCAGGATGCCGGTCGCTCGTTGAGCTGACCTCTCCAGCAGTCTATTTATATCTCTAATGTAAACATTATCACATTGCATTTCAAGCATTTGCTAGCATGTCTGTCCCCTGTTCTGTTGGGTGCTCTCGAAGCAGTGAGCCAAGATTCGTCCACCTTGTGGTCCCCAGATCCTAACGGTTGCTGGCATATGGAAGATGTTCAATAGATGTTGCATGAGTGAGTACGCTGATGAACGAGTAAATGCCTCTGGACATCCTCAACTCATATAAATGCTGTATCTGAACTCCCTTCGTGAGAAGTTAAACGAAGATAACAACCAAGGAGCAACTTCTGTCCTTTTTCACGGAAGCAGAGTCCATGACTTCTGGGGCTACCTGTAGCATTCTTCCACGACTTGCTGAGGAGCCTAAGAAACTGAAGAGAGAGAAAAGGTCAGAGTCATTGGAGCCCGGTTGCAAAAATGATCAAACTAAGCAGTTTCTTCTCTGAATCATTCTTTTTCATTCTTGCTACAGGAGTCAAAGTTTCCTTGCAAAGCTTCATCTTGGGAGGTGATAATTCTATAAAGCAAAATGCTTAATTTTTCAGATAATATACCCTAACTAATGCACACAAATAGGTTGTGTCCCTTTCTGGCTACTCTAATACAGGTTTTTCTTAGAACATTCCCGGCAGTGGACTAAACCTAAAAACCTGCTGCTCCCTGGCACTGCAAAGGACAGCCTTTGGTGGGACACAGAAGTCTTTAGAGACAATGTCTTGTTTTCATAGCCACACCTTTTCCTCACATGGCACATCTGGCATTGTGAAGAGTGCTTATTTAGGGCATGAGAAAATGTGGCTACCTCAGCATTTGCACGGGGTACAGGCTAGTAAAAAAAAAATCCTACTGTTCTAGGATTTCTCCATTGCTTTGAGGGAACCAGGGAATTCTCCAGCAGCCATAGTTAAGGGTCACTTTAGCAATTGGAAACAATGATCAAGCAGCAAATTGCTGGCAGGGGAAATCCAGACAGAAGGTAGCTTAAATTGATGGCTTCCATGGAGTCCAGGGGAATTTGAAACAGGATTTGCTTGGCCAAGTCAACCTTAACAAAGAATTGTGTTGCCCAGACAATGCCACACACCAGATCAGACTCAGGAAGCTGGAAGCAGGAGTTCCTAATTAAATAAAAGTTACTCTGAGGGGGACCAAACGACTACCTTCTTCAGTTTATTGTCCCAATTTGCTCTTAAGCATTGTTATTCTCCAAATATTCAAGGAATTCATTACGTGGTGTCATCAGGTGTTAATCAGTTCAGAGAATCTTCTGTATGATTTACGCGACCTTAAACTTGACTCGACTGTGATTGTATATAACCTCTTCCATTAATTCTCATTTGGCATGGACAGCAACTTAACCCAGGTTAAAGATGAACTGCCAGCAGAGATTCTATCTGTTCTCTCTGCCACCAGCTTCCAGGTCTCAATCACTGCACCCTTCATGAAGCCCTGCAGTGGTTCCCCATTTCCTGCTGGCTAAAACCAACATTCCTTGGCAAGTAGGATTAGGCCCTTGCTTCCTGCCCCGGCCTCAGGTCTCAGTGCTGTGCTCAGATGCTCTTTGCCCTCCACCATGATGGTCCCTCTGTTCTTGAGCTAACGGCCCCTGCTCCCTGGACCCTGACTCTGGCTGAATGCTGCTCCCTCATTCCTCAGCAAGGACGCCTTTCCTAAACACCAGCAGTCCTCCACAGAGCCTGCACCTCTTTGTATGTGCTTCTGCATGGCTTCCCTATATTAACTCCTTCTCAGCCCTTGGTNCCATTAACTGAGACGGGAAGGAATATGGGAGGAGCTTATTTTGGGAGGGAGATAGGAGTTAGCTTGGGACATATTAAGACTGAGGTGCCTGGTGGGCATCCAGAGAACACGCTAAGTGGGTAGCACAATGCAATTCTGGCTGTGAGGGGAAGGGTTTGATCTGAGAAAGTTAAATAAGCCTTTAAATATTTAGGTCATATAGTTTTCTACTAAACATAAAATTTAGATAATAGAAAATTTCATCTTTTCTGTGATATGTAGTGTGTTATATATTGACTGCAATTATATATCCGTACATTTATCAACTGAAATAAAAAAAACCAATTTCCAATACCATTCCTGTTTTTCAAATGAAGTGATTCTAAATATATGAAACGCAGCCTGATTCCCCAGGATGCCGGTCGCTCGTTGAGCTGACCTCTCCAGCAGTCTATTTATATCTCTAATGTAAACATTATCACATTGCATTTCAAGCATTTGCTAGCATGTCTGTCCCCTGTTCTGTTGGGTGCTCTCGAAGCAGTGAGCCAAGATTCGTCCACCTTGTGGTCCCCAGATCCTAACGGTTGCTGGCATATGGAAGATGTTCAATAGATGTTGCATGAGTGAGTACGCTGATGAACGAGTAAATGCCTCTGGACATCCTCAACTCATATAAATGCTGTATCTGAACTCCCTTCGTGAGAAGTTAAACGAAGATAACAACCAAGGAGCAACTTCTGTCCTTTTTCACGGAAGCAGAGTCCATGACTTCTGGGGCTACCTGTAGCATTCTTCCACGACTTGCTGAGGAGCCTAAGAAACTGAAGAGAGAGAAAAGGTCAGAGTCATTGGAGCCCGGTTGCAAAAATGATCAAACTAAGCAGTTTCTTCTCTGAATCATTCTTTTTCATTCTTGCTACAGGAGTCAAAGTTTCCTTGCAAAGCTTCATCTTGGGAGGTGATAATTCTATAAAGCAAAATGCTTAATTTTTCAGATAATATACCCTAACTAATGCACACAAATAGGTTGTGTCCCTTTCTGGCTACTCTAATACAGGTTTTTCTTAGAACATTCCCGGCAGTGGACTAAACCTAAAAACCTGCTGCTCCCTGGCACTGCAAAGGACAGCCTTTGGTGGGACACAGAAGTCTTTAGAGACAATGTCTTGTTTTCATAGCCACACCTTTTCCTCACATGGCACATCTGGCATTGTGAAGAGTGCTTATTTAGGGCATGAGAAAATGTGGCTACCTCAGCATTTGCACGGGGTACAGGCTAGTAAAAAAAAAATCCTACTGTTCTAGGATTTCTCCATTGCTTTGAGGGAACCAGGGAATTCTCCAGCAGCCATAGTTAAGGGTCACTTTAGCAATTGGAAACAATGATCAAGCAGCAAATTGCTGGCAGGGGAAATCCAGACAGAAGGTAGCTTAAATTGATGGCTTCCATGGAGTCCAGGGGAATTTGAAACAGGATTTGCTTGGCCAAGTCAACCTTAACAAAGAACTGTGTTGCCCAGACAATGCCACACACCAGATCAGACTCAGGAAGCTGGAAGCAGGAGTTCCTAATTAAATAAAAGTTACTCTGAGGGGGACCAAACGACTACCTTCTTCAGTTTATTGTCCCAATTTGCTCTTAAGCATTGTTATTCTCCAAATATTCAAGGAATTCATTACGTGGTGTCATCAGGTGTTAATCAGTTCAGAGAATCTTCTGTATGATTTACGCGACCTTAAACTTGACTCGACTGTGATTGTATATAACCTCTTCCATTAATTCTCATTTGGCATGGACAGCAACTTAACCCAGGTTAAAGATGAACTGCCAGCAGAGATTCTATCTGTTCTCTCTGCCACCAGCTTCCAGGTCTCAATCACTGCACCCTTCATTAAGCCCTGCAGTGGTTCCCCATTTCCTGCTGGCTAAAACCAACATTCCTTGGCAAGTAGGATTAGGCCCTTGCTTCCTGCCCCGGCCTCAGGTCTCAGTGCTGTGCTCAGATGCTCTTTGCCCTCCACCATGCTGGTCCCTCTGTTCTTGAGCTAACTGCCCCTGCTCCCTGGACCCTGACTCTGGCTGAATGCTGCTCCCTCATTCCTCAGCAAGGACGCCTTTCCTAAACACCAGCAGTCCTCCACAGAGCCTGCACCTCTTTGTATGTGCTTCTGCATGGCTTCCCTATATTAACTCCTTCTCAGCCCTTGGTACAGGCTGCCATATTAAATCATCAGAGGAGATAGCTCATTTCTAGTACCTAGTTTATTGCAGAGGAACAATGCACATTTAATGGTAAATGAGACCCCAGAAATACCACTCCGCCTGAAATCCCTCCAAATATTTTTGTCTTTGAAAGAAGGCAGTTTTGGTGCAAAGGAAAAAAAAATCAAATCTAATTTTGTGTTACAAAGTTGTGATGCATACTACTCTTGCGCCTTTAGAAAATCATATCTGTTCTAGGAGACTCAGTTTGTGTATCTATAAAATAAGGGTAATGATACTTTTCTTATGAGATAGCTGTGATTTCTAAAGGTTTACTATCTGACAAAGTACAGTACATAGCAGTACAGTTTTTGGAACATTGTTAATGGGAATAAGATTATTTGTCATTCCACAGATATACTGGAATGTTCATCTGGAATGCAGCCGAGCAAAGCCATTTCTTCACGTCCACACAGCCACCTCACACCTTTGCTCAGCTGCCCTGACGAGCTGCAGACTTCTGCCACCATCACCCCTACACAGTGCTGCGTGCACCGGCACTGCAGATATGCCAGCACCTTGTGCTCAAACCCTTAAAGTGGACACTTCCAGGCACACTTCCAGGAGAGGAGATTTTGTGGTCTGTCTCTAGGTGATGTTACATTACTAAATGAAATAAAAAATGTTTGTGCTTGTGGCCCATGAAACAATGAATCGAGGAAGACAGAATGAGGATAGAGATGTAGACGGTCTCAGTGGCCAGGTGCTATGCCGGTGTGTGAAAGGAATAGAAGGCATTTCTTATAAACTGAGTATCGCTTTCAAAATGCAAAGCAGATTATTTTAATTTATTAAGAATTCTTTGGAAACTGAAGCACTATCAACCTTCATATGAAACAATAATTGTAACAGCAATAAAAGTCACACTAATTGAGAGCTTATTGTGTGTGGCAGACACTGTGATAAGCATGTCCCATGTATTATCTAATTTCAGTTTTATTTCCCAGTGATGCTTGAGAAGGCTTCAGGTATGAAGAGTGTCTTAGGCTGCTAGGGCTGCGATAACAGAATGCCACAGATTGGGTGGCTTATGGGCAACAGGGATTTAGTTCTCACAGTTCTGGAGGCTGGAAAGCACAAGGTCAAGGTGCTGGCAGTGCTCTGGTTCACAGGTGGCGCCTTCTTGCTGTGTCCTCACGTGGTAGAAGGGGTGAGGAGCACACTGGGACCTCTTTTATAAAGGCACTTATCCCATCAGGGGGACTCTGTGACCTAATCACCTCCCAAAGGCCCCAGCTCCTAATACCTACTAACCCTTGGTGATTTCAGCACACGAGTGGGGGGGGCTA
>NW_007726432.1:698680-706918 GCF_000696425.1 Galeopterus variegatus
GTTCACAGGTGGCGCCTTCTTGCTGTGTCCTCACGTGGTAGAAGGGGTGAGGAGCACACTGGTACCTCTTTTATAAAGGCACTTATCCCATCAGGGCGACTCTGTGACCTAATCACCTCCCAAAGGCCCCAGCTCCTAATACCTACTAACCCTTGGTGATTTCAGCACACGAGTGGGGGAGGGGTGTTCAGACAGTGGCAAAGAGGGGCCCCCAGTTCTCCAGTCCTAGAGTTTCCACAGAGAGAAGGGAACTTTTGTCTCACTTTTCCAGGACAGATAAATATAGGAGAAAACATTTTGTTTCTCCCTGTCCTTTCCTCCCTCCTTCCTGGCTGGGCGGGAGTGATTTGTGTGAGTGGTGAGCCTGGGAGAACCGGCTGAGCCTGGTGGGTTTGACACAGCCTGCTCTCTTTTGGATCCCCCCGTCCACTGCTCAGTGCATTTTGGCCTGTTGTTGGCTTTTGGTAAGCTTGTAGGAGCAGATTTTGTCCATGTGGGACCCTGGCCCCAAGTTGACCAAATGGGGGGTGGGTTATGCATATCTAAACCATCTTCTTAAATCAGCGTTGTAGTAATACACCAGATATTTCTATTTGCATTTCTGTCTCCTGTATCTGATTTCTTAACAGGTACCAAACCAGGAGGGGAAGGTAAGGTTTATATTTGCCACTCTAAACTACCAAACCAAAATTTTAAATGGAAAATCAAACACTGCATAATCAACTTTGCATTAGTGACCCATTCAGTGAGTCCATCAGGGGACACATAGCCCTTGCTCATGAATGAAACAATCAATTTGGAGCAGCCACAAGGAAATAGGATTCATGATTTGGTCCTCAAAATATTCTTTTTTTAGGGAGCGAGGGAAAAAGATTGACTCAAGGAAAATGGACATTGCCAAAGCTTTGCTTATCAGTCTCAGTGTGCTTTGACTTCATGCATACACAACACACACCAACAATCATTACTTCTAAGAAGCATCATTCCTGGTGGGAAGCAAAAACGTGGTTTTTGTTAACATAATCCTATCAGTCATCCCTTCTCTCTATTATTTCCTCAAGATATGGGGGCCATATGGGAACGAAAATACCAGTTTGTTTATTTTTAGCAGCCTGATAGGTACTAATGAAAGCTGGATGAGCACAGTTTTGAGACTCCCATCTCCTAAACCCAGGGTCTTAACGATCTTAGAAGTGGCTATGAAGGGAGGGAGAGGGCCTTGCTGTGGACCTGCATGAGCCCGGTGAGGACAGCTCTGCCAGGACAGTTGGCCTGCTCGGCCTTGGCCCAGGTGGAGGACAGTGGAAATTTCCTGCAGGACGTGAGTCCTGTTACTAGACAAGCAGCACGTGTTTCTTCCACGAGGCAGGCTCTGGAACGGCGGGAGGGAGAGGGCCTTGCGTTACCCCCAAGAACCCGAGCTGCGAGGGATGGCTGCAGGAAGCAGGCCCGGAGTCCTCTCCTGTCACTGGGGAGTGGGCAACGTGAGGCCAGGCAGAAGCGGCCCCTTCCAACCGCGCCTCACGGGCACTGATCCCAGAGCACCGTCCCCTCTAGATGACAGTAACTTTTCTTACCACTTTGAAATACAATTTGTAAGGTATTTGGACACTAAACATGTTCATGTCACCTACATATTTAAATGAAGTAGAGGAATGTAAATATTTTCAAAAATTTTTTTCTTAATAATATACTGTCAAGCTACATGACTATGCCGGTTGTTGGGTTGAGGCAATAGCTATGCTAATTGTATGGCTAGGCAATTCACAACTAAAGCCAAAATATTTCATTATTTTAGTTACACTAAGTTTTCCCTTTGTATTGTCAGGGCCAGGGCTTGGACCCTTCAAACCCATTGTACAGACTGGGTCACCAGACCCCTCACATGCAGGTCAACACTAGGTAATTGGGAAAGATCCCAGGAGCCTTTGGCAAAGGACATGAGCTCAGTCCTCAGCAGCAGTTTACAGCAGCCTCCAGTAGCAGTAGTGGCCTCCCTGTGGCACCCCAGCGCCATCCTGCGGGGGGGGGTCCCCATCGATCAGAGCCACTCATCCTTTATACTTAAGTCCATAACCCAGGACACCTGGGTGCACATGTGCAATTAAAATTAGACAATAACCAAGAAACACTTGGATGCATGTGCATATTTGCATCAAATGCTTGACAAGATTCTGAACATCTGAGGGGCCCCGACCATTTTTCTATATTTTCCCAACATGTACCTATTGTTAACCTCACCTGTGTCCCTTGGATACAGAAGTTTGATTTGTCTGATTGACACAGAGAACTGTAGCTTGCATTAGGGAGGGTAGAAATGAATTTAAATTTAATCCTCCTCCAGCCCTGTGATAAATACACATTTTTCTGAAAACTTCACAATAATATTGATGAAGAAACACATCTTTTTATTTGTATGAACATAGCGTATTTTAGAACTCACACATGGAAAATCACTTTTCAGGTTTATTTTCACATCTGCTCTCAGGAGGCAATAGTGCACTGACATTCCTAAATTTGGGTGCCCCATCACCTCTTTCTCCTCCCTGAGTTACAGCTGAGTTTCTCTAGAATAAGTTAATACAAAGAGTCCAAGATGGAGAAAGCCAATTAGACTAATGTTTCCTGGCAATAAATCACTGTTCAGAAGTCTCTCCTTTTCTCTGAGACTATAAAAGGAAGGTCAGATTAGGTTTGAGATTGCAAGTAAAATTCCTTGGGAAGTAAACTTTTCTATATGATAGCAAAAGTTACTACTCAGAAGAGTCAAAGAGATAGCCCTCTCACCCCAGAGTCAATAGGAAATTCAAGCCCATTGCCATTGTCATTGGCAGAAGAATTCTCGGATGATTGACATAAATTGCTATCTTGGAAGAACTGAGAAGAAATGTCATTTCCAAAATTAAATAGCTTGAATCTCTGTGGCCAGGGGATGGGTGGCAGGTGGATGACCACACACAGCAGGGAGGTTGCTTGGCATTTAGCTCAGTTCCACCAATGCAGTGAACATAAAGTCTGAAAAGGAAAAGAAAAAAAAAAAAAAAGAAAGGGGAAAAGGGATTCCATTGCTTAGAAAACCAAAGCCTTGCTACACACAAACCAGACAAGAGAAGGACAAGTCTTTCTATAGCTTGCCTTGCTTTGTATCTTATTTTCATCTTTAAAAATAAGGAAGGAGAAGAGAAATTTTTCTGATGAATCATCTAATGTGCTGAGAAACTGAAGCGGGAGCTGCCTCCCGGAGGCCTGTCTGAGGACGCGTGACCACCTGGGCTTGCCGCATTCCCCAGGAGGGGAAGAGGACCACGCCAAAGTTAACTCACTAATGCGTGGCATCTCGGCATACGATTTGCCAACGTTTCATCCTGTCTTACAAGGTAGTAGGAAGAACTAAAACAAGGGCAGTTTTCAGAGACAGATGTGGCAACTGAGAACAGTGTTCTCTATTTAGATGTGAACTTTGTTCTTTGCATGCTAATTGCATTGTGTCAACAGAAGCAAATTCTGTTAGAAAAAAAATATAATGATATTTCAGGCTAACACGATACTCTGAATCCATGTGTCTTTGAAGAGTTAGGAATGTTGTAATGAATCACTAACGTCTAAACTCATGGAAGAAAGCTTTTAGAAAATGAGATGTGTACTTAAATGATCTTGACATAAGTGTTGATTGTTAAAAGGAATAAAAAAAATCACTCAAAAGTGTATTTGGAGCTGCTGCAGTCTGCTTTGGGCTTTTGTTTGGTTTCAGATTTTTGGAATAGTTTCACACATATTCAGGTGAGTCAAATACTCATATATATATAGATAAGCATTGTATTATCCTTCTAGTTGTAATTATGTATTTATTACTAGTAAAAGTTGTGCCAGCTAGCCAGGAATTGCAATGCCCTAATTTCAGCATCTCTTCATTTTGTCTAGACTGACACTCTTAAAAACTGGTAGGTAATTTTTCCAGTTGTCTATGGCTGTCTAGCAGATTACTCCAAAACTCAGTCCTTAAAAGTACCCATTTTATAATGAACACAGTTCTGTGGGTCAGAAATTCTGAATGGATAGCAAGGGTGCTTGTCTGAGGCCTCAGCTGGGAGGACTTTAAACTTTTTTTTCCCCTTTGGTCATAATTTTAAAGGAGATTTCACATTTTATTTTATGTAGAAGGAGGGGAAAATATATTTTGGGTCTTTAGTTTTCAAATTTAGAAGTGTGATTATTGAAAGATTATAAGATGTAAGAGCCACAGTTGATGACTGAGAATTTGTTATTTTTTTCTGAGACTATACAATGGAATTGTTAAGCATTAAAATGAACTGATATTACATTGGGAATACACACGTGGATAGACTGAGACGAAGTTCCCATGTAGAAACCTAGAGTTGGAAGGGTCAATGGCAGGACTGGAAAGAGACTTGCAGTTTCCTGTATCTGCACCGAGGCCACATGTAAATATCCCCTCTCTCTACTAGATACTGATTATACCACAGAGGGCTTTGTTGTTGTTGTTTTCCTGAGAATTAAAAGAGGCATCATGTGACAAGGCTACAAAGTGCATAGTTCCAGCTCTATGACATCACTGTGGAAGAGGCAAAGCTATGGAGACAGTAAAATGATCAGTGGCTGCCAGGGTTGGGGTTAGGGAAGAGTGAGTGAGCGGAGGGCAGTGAAATGATTTCCTATCATACGATGTGGTGGATACATGTTATTACACATTCGCCACGACCCACATACAACGCCAAGAACGAACCCCAAAGCAAACTCTGGACTTTCAGTGACAACGATGTATGTATCAATGTGGGTTCATCACTTGTAACAAATGTACCACTCGGGGGCAGGGAGTGGACAGTGGGGGTGGCTGTGCCGTGTCGGGGCAGGGAGCATATGAGAAATCTCTCTACCTTCTGCTCAATTTTTCTGCAAACCTAAAACTGCTCTAAAAAATAGTTGCTGTTTTTAAAATTTTTTTTTAAAAAGCATATCTAGTAAATTTACTTTTATATATTATTTGGAAAACACAAGTTTGGTACTCAACACGAGAGCTTTATTTGAGGAAGCACGCTATCAAAACAAGGGCCCAGTTAGTGAAAAGATTCCAGCAAGTATATCCCGTTGAGAAGAGTGTAAAGATTCATCAGAGAAAAAACAATTCCCCTCTCCAGGTGGACTGTTGGAGCGGAGATTATGACAAAATGCCAGCAAATAGATCTGTCTGCCAAGAAAAGCTGGACCACTGCAGTGTACGCAAAGAGGTGCACACGTTTAAACCAAGCTGGGCAATTACTCGGTTTGACTTGAACTGGATAGACTCCATTTGGAGGCTTGGGTAGGGGCATCTTGTCTTTCACAGACAGAACAAATTAGAGGGAGTTCTGAAGGGAGCATAAGAAATGATAAAAGGTTTAGAAAATGTGACCCATGAGAAAAGGTTAAGAGAACTGGACACATTCAATCTACAGAAAAGAAGACCTGAGGGAGACATAATAACTATTTTACTCCTACATAAAGGGATATTATAAAGAGGATGGGGACCAATTATTCTCATTAGTCAATGGGGACAAAACAAGAAGTAATAGGCTTACACTGCAGTGGGGCAGATTTAGGTTAAACTTCAGGCGGCTTTAACACTGTCAGAAGGTAGTGAAGGTGAGGGAGGGTTTGCGCACGCGCGTCTTCCCTAGAGATGGTTGGGGGTGAATTTCACGTTATTAATTGGCATAAGTTTGGAATCTTTAAATCAAGTCCTTTCTGATATATGTAGCTCGATGTGTCATTTAATCCTCTTACTCCATTTAAATAATTGATTTCGGTATCTATGTGAGTGGGAACAGATATGTATGTCTAAGGATTTCCCATTTCACATCTTTACATTACAGTGTCAAAGAGAAGAAACTCTGTTCTTAAATAAGCGTCAAAAATACATTTATTACCTCTGTTATTAGAGAGTGCTCAGTGTACTATTTCATAATTCGTAAAATGCACAACTTCCATCAACCTTTGAAATGTTTGACGGAAACATAACACTCAATAATGTCTAAACAAGTATGTGACAAGAACATTGAAACGTGCTTTCTATAAGGAGGAAAATCATGTTACCAGTAGGTTTTCTCTCTCTCTCTCTGTCTCCGTCTCTCCCCCCAGCCCCCCCGCCATTTCCTGGTTTCAATCAGGCTTTAGAAAACCCTTGGCACCTGGAACCAAGGAACGTACAACCCCAAACACTCACCCCCTACTGTGGCTTATTGGAATTTTATCTGCCTAAAGATTGGGCAAGTTTACCTCATTATTTCTCCACTCTCTCATTGGTCACAAAGTTTGTAGCCCTTGATACATCTTTTCATGGAGCCATTAAGTGAAACAGCCAGTAATGAGTGTCTCCATAATGACTCATTAGCTCCTTCCACTGGAAGCATGTATATTACTTCTGCAACACTTCACCTGCTGCATTCAGAAACCAGCCGCCCTGGGTAGCTCCCATCACAGATCTAACTTCTCTTGAAATCTCTGGTGCTACAAAATGGTCTTTTAAATTCTCAGAATCTTGATTTTTAATACATGCTATATCTTGTTCACTGTAAAAGCAGTAAAATGATTTTAGGGATCCCTATGGTTTCGTATATTGATATTTATCCCAAATTCTTTCAACTGCCAATTGTTCTTTGAAATGAAGTAAACTGGACTCATTCATAAGAAATGAAAGTACGTTAATGCTATCCTATGTTGACCTTAACAGAATATCTTTGTGAAAATAGTATCATTTCAAAATAATGCTGAATTTCCAAATAGATGGTTTAAAGAGAAGCTTTCATTCATAACTATTGATACCACACATTTCACGCTTGTATTTCCTGGTAAATACAGTCAAAATTATCATCCAGGTCCTTTAGATGGTGAGGATAATCTCACCACTACTGAGCAGAAGTTTATCAGGCAGAGGAGAAAGTTTCACATGAATGTAAACCAGGAGGTAGGTATCTTTTAAAGAATGCACTGTTCTATTTGCTGGCTTTGTATATTTTTTCAGTATACATTAATAAATGATGGGTTTTACATTCTTAAAAGAAGTAAGTCCTTAAGAATAAATTGGAATCAGATTTTACTAGATAATCTTTACTCCACGCTAAAGATTAATAACTCAACATTCTAAGAGTACTTGGCAAGAAATTCTGAGACCCCAATCAGCAGGTATTTGAATTTTTTAAAAGAATATTTTAGATAGTTTTATGGAAGTTACTTTGGGCATTAAAATTCAGCATGATGTTTTCAAATTTTTGATTAATAAATCTAATCAATTGCAAATCTCATAGAGCTTCTGGGAATTATTACCACTTCCAGTTCCCACTGATGCCAACTTCACCTTCTAAATTGCAATTTTGACCATCCATTTTCCTGTTTAAAAACCCTCTTGACTGTCAGCATTGTCTACAGAGGAAAACCCACACTCATGCGCAAGCTCATTTCCAATCTTTCTTTGAGTTTTGGAGCATTAGTTCTTCTTTTGATTATACAAATGAGAAAAGTTTATTGAATACCAGTTGGAATACACCAAAAGCATAAAGATTAAAGTAAAAGACAATCATAATCTCCTACTTCAGCAACTTTAAGTTCACCAGATGTGTTTTTATTTTCTGGGCCCCCATGCTTTACCTGGAATAGCTTCTGCCCCAAACGCTTTCCTCCCATTCAGCCACCTTGAGATCCACTTTTAGATCTTTAAGATTCAGCCAACATCTTGAAAGTGACCTCTATGGCCCCTGACACCTAAACACAAAATCTCATCATATAATGGTTATTTGTTTTAAATACTTGTTACTCCTCCCTGTGGGATGGTGAGCTGTTTCAAGGCAAGTCCTGTCTCAGGCATTTTTATATCCTGGACACTTAGCGTAGCGGGTTCAATAAATTTGTGATAAATAAATAAATACATAATTTTCTGTCAGTCAGTGCAGAGTTCAGTCAACTCACAGCCGTCCCCTTCCTGTGAACTCTCATGCCAAGCAGAGAAGAAAGTCTACTACCCTGGTCTGGGTAAAAAGGAGAAATGCACTGGAGCCAGTTTCCTTCTCTCTGTCTTGTCCTTGCGACTTCAGCTGGGTTTTTCTGACATAGAGTTTGAGTCCATAGTACTAATCTTGTTATTGCATTATCTGTTTAAAAGAAAATCATACCAAGGACTTCTCTTTGGAAGATGTATGTTTAAATGTAAAATTATGCTTATCAAGTAAATTTCAAAATGACCAAAGA
>NW_007726432.1:708152-709203 GCF_000696425.1 Galeopterus variegatus
AATAGGAGTGGTGAGAGTGGGCATCCTTGTCTAGTTCCTGTTCTTAAGGGAAAAACTTTCAACTTTACCCCATTCAGGATGATATTGGCAGTAGGCTTATTATATATGGTTTTAAGTGATAAAGCTGGAGGCATAACCGTATTTGACTTTAAACTATACTACAAAGCTGTAATAACCAAAACAGCATGGTACTGGCCTAAAAACAGACACATGGATCAATTGAATAGAATAGAGAACCCAGAAATCAGCCCATACACCTAAAGCCATCTGATCTTTGACAAAGACACCAAGTCTACACCTTGGGGATGAGACTGCCTCTTCAGCAAATGGTGCTGGAAAAACTGGATATTCATATGCAGGAGAATGAAACTAAACCCATACCTCTCACCATATACCAAAATCAACTTAAAATGGATTAAAGAATTAAATATACATTCAAAAACAATAAAACTCTTTAAAGAAGACATAGGGGAAACACTCCAGGAAGTAGGATTGGGTACAGACTTTATGAATATGACCCTGAAAGCATAGGAAACCAAAGGAAAGATAAACAAATGGGATTATATCAAACTAAAAAGCTTCTGCACAGCAAAAGAAGCAATCGACAGAGTGAAAAGACAACCTACAGAGTGAGATAAAATATTTACAAAATACACATCTGACAAAGGATTAATATCCAGAATATACAAGGAACTCAAACAACTTTACAGCCAAAAAACAAATAACCCAATAAAAAAAATGGGCAAAGGAGCTGAATAGGCATTTCCCAAAGGAAGACATATGAATGGCCAATAGACATAGGAAAAAATGTTCAACATCATTCAGCATTTGGGAAATGCAAATCAAAACCCCTTTGAGATACCATCTCACTCCAGTTAGGATGGTTAATATCCACAAGACTGAGAATAATAAATGCTGGTGAGATTGCAGAGACAATGGAATTCTCATACCGTGTTGGTGGGACTGCAAAATGATGCAGCCTTTATGGAATATGGTATGGAGGTTCCTCAACCAATTACAGATAGATCTACCATATGACCCAGCTATCCCA
>NW_007726432.1:709448-711434 GCF_000696425.1 Galeopterus variegatus
TACTCTGCTATAAAAGAGAATGAAATACTACCATTCTCAAAAACATGGGTGGACTTAGAGAAAATTATATTTACTGAAACAAGTCATCCACAGAAAGAGAAATACCACAGGTTCTCACTCATTTGTGGGAGCTAGAAATAAATAAATAAATACAGAAAAAAAGGGTGTGTGTGTGGGGGGAGAAGACACAACAATCACAACAATTCCTTGAACTTGTTAAGACAAGTGAATAGATATGATGTAGTTGGGGGCAGGGAGGAGAGACGGGAAAAAAAGGGACAGGTAAAGGGACACGAAAATCAACTACACTGTATACTGAGAAGTTAAAATTTTTAAAAAAATTTTTTAAAAGTTGGTATTTAATGAATTCATCTCATGTGCTTTCAATATTTACTAATTTAAAGCCACTAATTCTATTTTGTACTAAGTTTGGTTAGGTTATCTATTGCAACTACCACATGGAAAGTAGTTGCATGTGCTTGCTAACTAGCCAGGCATAGCCAGTCCCCACTTCCGTGCCGGCAGGACAGTCTCACCCTGAAATTACGAAGTCGACATTCCCATTTCTGATGCTACACTTGTGTTCCACTCACAAGACTGGCTTCTGAAATTCAAAGAATTCTGGCAAACAAATGATTAGAAACACATAATTTTAGGTGACAACCATAGGCCTGCAGTAGAATAGTTTGATTTTTGAACTAAACACTTATGAGAAATATTATCGTGATATGATTTGAACCAAAGTAGGTAAAAAAAAAGGGGGAGGGCAGGGAGAGCTCATTCAGGAATCCTCAAAAACACTTTTTTTTGCAGCACATTGGTAGTTTCAAGTCTTGTAAAATATTATTATGGGCTAAGCTTAGGATGAAAAAAAAAGTGTCAGGTCATAGGGAATAATTTATATGTTTTTTTCACTGATAAATTTGTCTTAAGAGTTTNTGCCGGCAGGACAGTCTCACCCTGAAATTACGAAGTCGACATTCCCATTTCTGATGCTACAGTCGTGTTCCACTCACAAGACTGGCTTCTGAAATTCAAAGAATTCTGGCAAACAAATGATTAGAAACACATAATTTTAGGTGACAACCATAAAATTCTGCAGTAGAATAGTTTGATTTTTAAACTAAACACTTATGAGAAATATTATCGTGATATGATTTGAACCAAAGTAGGTAAAAAAAAGGGGGGGGGCAGGGAGAGCTCATTCAGGAATCCTCAAAAACACTTTTTTTTTGTAGCACATTGGTAGTTTCAAGTCTTGTAAAATATTATTATGGGCTAAGCTTAGGATGAAAAAAAAAGTGTCAGGTCATAGGGAATAATTTATATGTTTTTTTCACTGATAAATTTGTCTTAAGAGTTTTAATCTGTATAATGAGTTGATCTGAGGTACATGAGCATGTAATTTAATTCATGTAATTTGTTGCATGACTTAAAAAACGTCTGCAGAGGAATTGTGCACATGTGTGCGGTGAGGAATGTGTAGCCGGCCTGGAGAGTGCTGTGCTGAGTCAGGAGCCAGGGCCCTCGCCTGATATCTAGACCGTGAACTATGCAACTTTCTACACATTACTACTCAGACCCTCCAGTCCTATTTTTGCAAATTGTCCCTGAGGTCTCTTCCACCTCTACAGTGGAAGAATTCTATTTCCCATATGATTTTTATAATATTCTCCTCACTCTGGTTATTTTTCTTAAGATAACTTTACATCTTTCTGCACATTTGACTCTGTCCTGAGCAAAGTGGTCCTCTTCATGTGCTCCTGCAATTGTGATTTAAATGTTTGGACCACTGTGGAGCCTTCGGGTCATTAGTGTCCATTAAGCCTATTAACCTCAATGTGTGATGTGACTCCAGAGAGTCTTGCCACACATGCTAGTGGAAAGGAAGAGGGACCTTTTCCAGCGCTCGATGCCAAGCCCGGCTTGCTCTGCCTCCGCCTGGGTGCCCCACACAGAGCTTCACGTGACCCCTGTCAACCAATT
>NW_007726432.1:711936-714538 GCF_000696425.1 Galeopterus variegatus
CTTGCTCTGCCTCCGCCTGGGTGCCCCACACAGAGCTTCACGTGACCCCTGTCAACCAATTATGTGGCACCCAAAGATATTAGATTCAAGCCACATGGAGCAAGAGTCAGAGCTTTAGGTGCAGAACCGCGGATACCTTCAGAACAGTGGTGCAGAGCCCTTGCGTTATCCAGTTTTGAAAGAGACAAAGGCTATTGTGTACTTATGGCTTATTTTCCTCTAGGAGAAAAACTTAGTAAGCGTTTTTGACACATGGGCTAAGTATGTCTGTGTAGCAGCTGGAATGACACAATGGACCCTAATAGCTTTTTCAGGTTTTTTCATACTATTTGCACACTGCGATCCCCCCTCAGCCCCCAGGAGATTGCTTGCGAACCACTACGTTTACTAAATGAAGTAGAAGAGCCAGGCAATTTGTAAGGGTCCATCCTTAAAGGAGACACTTTGTCTTTGCATGTGTTTATTCCTCCGAAAGTCCAAATGCTACATACATGGGAGAGTCCTTTCCAAATTGGGGGATGAAATAATTCACGGTGCAAAGATGCCAGGTCTCTAAAGTCTGTTTCTGCCTGCTCAGTTTTGTCCACTACCAGGCGTACACCCCATAAGAGCTACAAAGGTGGCTGTGGTTATGTATGAATTAACACAGCAGCATTATGCAGCTCTGCAAAAAACACATTTCCCTGATGTGGATTTGTGGCTTGTAAGTTTGTAACTGGAATAGATAAAACAGTGACACACTCTCTCCCTCATTTCTCCTTGCATGTTTGTTGGTTTATTTGCCATGTTTGGGATATAGGGATATAAAAGACAGGTAGGAATGTGTGTATAGATGTTTATCATTTATAAATAGAGTGTAAATTGAACATGCCATTTCTCCATCAGCTGTGATATAAATGCTTGATGTCAGAATGCATTTCTCTGCAAGTGATTGTCTTTGTGGCTTTGTTTACACCAGCTTTTTGCTTTTAGTGCTGGTAGGGGGAGTGATGGGGGGTGAGAGGAGGAACGCCTCGTGTGAAATTAGAGAACGGCAGCGTTCTGATGGCAACTTTCTTCTCCAGCAAATTCTAGTAAAAAGCCACAGGAACACTATTTTAAATAGATCCGTAACAAAGAGTTAAAAAAACATTAGCTCTTTTTGTTCTTCTACGGCAAAATAACAACTTCAGCTTGGATTTCAAGATGCATATTTGCTCTGTCAGTCCCGTGGACTTAAAAGTGAAGTTGAAATCAATCTCAGATGGATTATCTGTGTGATATAAACATGTGGGCATGAAATGTATAGAGACCACATATGGCAGGCCCATCTGATACAAACAAGTAGGGCTGAGAAATATACATACATGCCGTGATTGATTTGTTGACTGTGTGTGTAAATGGAGCTGAAAACCCATTTTCAAGCATGACCTGAGATAAGAAAATGCACATAAATACACAATAAACCAAGATAACACAAGAATAACATCAATTAAAACAATTATGACAACTTCTAGTCATCATGAGATATTGTTTCAGTGCCATCTTAAAACAGGAAAAGCTTCCAATTGTTCTTAAATCGACTGGTAACTGATTCCACATTTGTGGAGCCTTGACACAAAAGGGCTTTTGTCCCTTTTTGTATTCATCCGAGGACATGTGAGTTCCAAAGCCTGAGAAGGGAGGTTATGCGTGGCCCTCTGTTGGACTGGGACAGGTTGAAGAGCTGCCTACCAGTAAAGATTCTCCTTTTATTTCATTATTGAAAATACACATTTTATACTTTCTTACCAAGCTGAAAGGGCAAAAGTCTAAGTATTAACATTTTTAAAGACTGCATTGAAGTCTACCAGCTAAAGAATGCAAAACCCACAATTTAGACTTTAGTAAATCCATTTGCATTATTTGGTGGTATAATTGAATTGAACAGAAAGCACAGTAACATATCTACATTTTCTAAGGCAAAGAATTTCCAGAAATCCATGCTCCCATGGCAAAATTATTTTGTTCATGTGCACACATGCATATTTAGCCAAAAGAAGCAGGTTTTTATTGCCACACACCCAGGCATCGGTGCTCAGGTTTCAGGAATCTGCATTTGTGTCTTTGTGTGCACTTCTTTCTGACTTAGCCTCTTCTCCACTGTAGTTAAGAGATGGTGAAAACACCTGCTCTGTAGAGTCCTCCTGCACCTGCCTGACAGAGTCGAGCTCTTCTCTTCTGTCCTGTCTTGGGCAGCAAAGACCTGTGCTGTGGCTCTCATCACAAGTTACATATGAGGCTGTGGACTTGGAGAGAGAAAAGCATCTTACAGGTGGGACTTATCTGACCAGTTCATCTCAGCATCAGGATGGCATCCACATAGAGAGTTCTCAACAAGCAGAGGATGAATGGCTTAAACCATTTTAGAATCTACACATCTTTGCTTAGACTCAGAATTTCAGATACTTGCTATTTATCAACAGATTGTCATCGTAGCAAAATAAGAAGTATTGCCACTTGGCAGTTACAACTTCTGATAGTGAGATCAGGGCCATGTAACTGGGATTTAGAATGTGCATATCACGGGCCGGCCCGGTGGCGCACTGCTACAGTGCGCCGCTTGGGAGTGCGGTGGCGCTCC
>NW_007726432.1:715235-721748 GCF_000696425.1 Galeopterus variegatus
CAGAGCCCTCCAACCCTATAGCTCCACTGGCCACCTCCCACTCTAGGGTCACTGGCCACAGCTGGCTGTCATCTCTCCTCAACTTGTTTTTAAATCCCTCCCAGGAAGAGAAAACACATTTATGGGTTTTTGACTTAAATTTTCAGAGGGGTTGTCTTGGATTCTCTGTTTATAAAGGCAGGACTGAATCACAATGACAATGTACTCTTGGACATCCCTCCACTCATGGCTTTACGCCATTTTGTAAAACAAGGAGAATAGGTATTTAAATTGAGCTTCTATATGAGACACGATTAAGTAATTTCTTTTGAAACCCACAGGCCTACCAACCCAACCAAGCACGGAGGTGTTCTGACTTCTGACTCAGAATCAAACCGATGAGCCCTGTGACACAGCTGTTCTGATCCCCTAGTGTTGAGTGACCACCACGTGAGCTCGAAGAAAAGCTGAGTAGCCTTCTCTTCTCTCTGTTTGTAGTTGTCTTTTTTCAATGCTCCAATTCTATGCATGTCATAATAAGAACAAAGGGACCCTCAGGGGGTCTCTTCACATCTTCGAGTCTCCATTTCCTCATCTGTCAAGCGGGGCTGGATCAGGGAATGTTTGTGTACGTTTCCTTCTGACTTTAGCAGTCCACCTGTGTCTACTTTCTGCAACCATTTGGGCTACAAACATCTACAACTTCTAATCAGGTGAATAACGTTCTCGTACATTTGCACATTTTCTCCATAGAAAGGAAGTGTAGTTTCACGGTAGGAGTGTCCTGAGGTCCCTGACCAAAGAAGTTAATGTTAAAAGGCAACATCCACTCAGAGTTTATCAATTATCACCAAACAGGCCAGCCCATTGTAAATGATGTTGGCCACTTGGATGAGACAAATGACAGGACATTGCTCCTGCCTCAATTTTATAAGTATGAGTAATGGATTTTCTGCCGAATTCTAGAAGACATAATTAATCTCTGTGATGATACCTGTGGATGGATTCACTTGGAAAGACATCTCTGACCATAAACAAAGGTGGTGCCACATTAAGTATTGGAAATAAGGACAATTTCATAGTTCGACAGATTAAATAATGAGGCAGGAGTATAGGAGGCGAAGCTAGACACACATCATTCATCCAGCAAAGGAAACACGTTCTCCCTCCTAGAGGAGGGAGAGTTGTCAAAGCATGGTGAGCAGGGGGGACATGGTCAGGCTCCCCCAGCCCTTGGCAGCCCATAGGATGGGTGGAAACAGACGCACACTGCCGTTCACCTGTCAACAGACCAAGCTTCAGAGAACATGCGCTCAGACGGGCTTTGTAAGGGGCAGCACCAGTCAGGACAGAACGTAAAAGAGAAATGGATACTAATTTTACAGATCTCCAGTGAAGTTGGATATAACTATAATTTGTGCTGAGAATCAATATGGGAAGTCAAAGGACAATGTTTTATTGTGCAAAGCTGTTTGTTATTGGGAAAGCATGTAATCATTTCTGTGAAAACTTTTCCCCAATCAAGCCTCCTTATCTAGAGTTCAAAGAAGAGTATAAATCCCTCATGAACCGTTCCTTTGTGATACCAGAAAGCTTGTCTGATAGGATGCAAAAATGAAAACAAACGGGTCTGGCTGAGGTGCTTTCCAACAGAGTTCACATCTTCTGATTGCCCGGGATGAAAGCATGAACAGCTCAGGCTGGGGGCTGGAGAGCAGATGTGAAGGGAGGATCTGTGCACCTGACACGGGGAGGAAGGGGAAGAGCCAGCCGAGGTCAGGGAGGAAGCCAGGTGCGGGCAATCGTGCTAGGCAAAGTCGCAGACTCAGTCTGACCCCACTGGGAGCTCTGGAGAGCAGATGTGAAGGGAGGATCTGTGCACCTGACACGGGGAGGAAGGGGAAGAGCCAGCCAGGGTCAGGGAGGAAGCCAGGTGTGGGCAATCGTGCTAGGCAAAGTCGCAGACTCAGTCTGACCCCACTGGGAGCTCTGGTACGAGTCAAGCCTGAGAGACGTACTGACTTGGGGTGAGGGGGCTGGCATTCACACCCCACTCACCGCCGAGCTTTGGCAGGGGACACTGGGAACCCCAACAGCTGTTATCTGAAGAGAGTCCCCGTGCCGGCATGCGAAGTCAGCCCACTGAGGAAAGGGTGAGGCATGTTGTAGAATAGAAACGATGACATCGATTCCCTGCTGGAGTGGTTGTGAGGTTTACATGGCACGAGGTCGGTATAGCATCAACTCAGAGCCCACACATCACAAATGGTTAGCAGAGGCTAGTGAAAATGAGTACTGAATTTCTTATGCTTAAATAGTCATCATTGACCAAGTGTTTAATCGCAAAGCTTGCAAATAGTGTGTGTATGTGAGACTACAAATAAAATTTGTCCTGATACTTGAGGGCAAATATATAATCTGGCTTTTTGAATTCAGATACCTCAGTTTCTTTTGATCTGAGTTATTAAGGGAACCAATTCAACTTTCTGCCTAGTCCTGTTTTGCTTGGAAAACACAAGTGCTACTAACATTATGGTTCTTTCATTACACAAATCATAGAACTTCTCTGGGCCCAAGCTTCTCATCTAAAAATAAATTAGTTTGACAAAATAATCTCCAAGTTTCCTTCCAAAGTTTACTATGACTGTATTATTTTGTGCATACCATTCTAAAATGAATTGATCATAGGAAAATAAACTTGCAATTATACTGAAGGCTGCAAATGCCTAAACTTTACAATTCAAAAACATTATATTAAAACTGTAAATTAGACTTTAGTTAGAAGTATGATGAGAGGAACATGAACTATTTTGTTTAGGTGCTGTTGTAATGTATTGTTATTTTGGGTTTCAAAAGAGTGTAAAGTATGAGAAGCGGTGAGAGTTATTTTAAAAAGGGCTCAGACAATTATAATCATTTCTAAAGTAAATTTGTAACCTGGAGAGAACGTTGACTGCCACATTTAGACCTAGAGGTAGGAAACTGTCAGAATGATAAAGCTCTTTACGACAGTTATTATATTGACAAGACACTTAACTATGGCAGTCTTTCTTGAGATACAAGATGCATGGCCTTTGTAAAATGTATAGACTCTAAGTTAGAGAAGCTCTCAAGCTAAGATCTATTTATTCCCTTGAAAAAATCCTGAAAATAAATAGCAAACAGTGTAATGAGATCTGATCATTTAAGTGATTCTAGAGAAATTAGAAAAAATATAAAATTACATATATTAAATTATAGTTGTGATGAGTTAAGACTGTTATTCTTGATCCTACTATGATATTTAATCATTTATATGGTACTTCATTTTACCCTAAAAAAATCCTCTCTTAGAGGATATGAGGTAAATAAGAATTTCTTCATGAATTTAGATATTAGCCTTTAAAAATATGAAGATGAGCAAATCATATCTACATTCAGGATAATAAACCCATATTCTTTTAATAATTGTAACATAGTTGATTGTACATGTCTATGGAATACAGAGTTGAACATCAATATGTGCAATATGTGATGCTCACATCAGGATAATTAGTATATTCAGCGTTATACGATGTAATCATTTTTCATGGCCCTTTACCAATTTTTTATTTCCCCTCCCCTTCCCCCTTTCCTACATCTGGTAACCTCGGTTCTGTTCTCTCTTTTTGAAAGTTCAGTGTATTATTTTGATTGTTGTATCTTTCTTTTGTTTATTTTTTTGTTATTGTTTATTTTTTTAGCTCTCACTTTTGAGTGAGCACATGCAGTATTTCTCTTTCAGTGCCTGGCTTATTTCATTTAACCTGGTTTTCTCTAAGTTCATCCATGTTGCTGTGAATGGCAGGATTTCATTCCTTTTTGTGGCAGAGTGTAGTGTATTCCATTGTGTACATACACCACATTTTCCTTATCCAGTCATCTAGTGATGAACATTTAGGTGGGTTCTAACTCTTGGTTATTGTACATAGAGCTGAGATAAACATGGGAGTGTGGGTATCCCTTTGACATGATGATTTCCATTCCTTTGGGTATAAACCCAGAGAGGAATTGCTGGATCTTATGGCAGTTCTATCTGTAGTTGTTTGAGGAACCTACATACCATTTTCCACAATGTCTGCACGAATTTACAGTCCCATCAACAGTGTAAGAGTGGTCCCCTTTCTCCACATCCTTGCCAGCATTTGATATTTTCTGCCTTTTTAATAATAACCAGTCTAATTTGGTTGAGATGATATCTCAATGTGGTTTTGATTTTCATTTCCCTGATGGTAAGTGATGTTGAGCTTTTTCTCATGTGTCTGTTGGCCATTTGTGTATCTTCCTTTGAAAAATGCCTGTTCATCTCATTTGCCCATTTTTAATTAAGTTATTTGTTTTTAATGATAAGTCATTTGAATTCCTTGTATATTCTGGATATTAATCCCTTGTCAGATGCATGATGTACAAATATTTTCTCCCACTCTGTAGGTTGTCTTTTCACTCTGTTGGTTCTTTTGCTGTGCAGAGCCTTTTAAATTGATATAATCCCATTTATTTATTTTTTTCTTTTGTTGCTTGTGCTTTTGGGGTCTTATTCATAAAGTCTTTGGCCAGTCCTACTTCCTAAAGTGTTTCCCCTATGGTTTTTTTTTGTAGTTTTTTAGTTTCAGGTCTTATATTTAAGTCTTTAATCCATTTTGAGTTGATTTTGGTATATGGTGAGAGGAGCAGGTCTACTTTAATTCTTATGAAACATATGGATGCCCAGTTTTTCCAGCATCATTTATTGAAGAGGCAGTCTTTTCCCTAATGTATGTTCATGGTGCCTTTATCAAAGATCAGTTGGCTGTAAGTTTGTGGGTTGATTTCTGGGTTCTCTATTCTGTTTCCTTGGTCCAAATGTCTGTTTTTATGCCAGTACCTTGCTGTTTTGGTTACCTATAGATTGGTCCAAATGTCTGTTTTTATGCCAGTACCTTGCTGTTTTGGTTACATATAGATTTGTAGTATAATTTGAAGTCAGTTAGTGTTATGCCTCTGGCTTTATTATTATGTTTTTTTTTGTTGTTGTTGTTCAGGATTGCTTTAGCTATTCATGGTCTTTTGTTGTTCCATATGAATGTTAGGATTGTTTTTTCTATTTCTGTGATGAATGTCATTGGTATTTTGATGGGGATTGCATTGAATCTGTAGATTGCTTTGTATACCCACTTTCTTAGGGTGTTCTTATATTCAGTTACATACATTGAGATACATGTTTTTAAATAAAAAGTTTCAGCATATGAGAAATTAAAATTTTTTTTGAAGCTTTAAATGTGATTTTTTAATTTTTAAAACTCTTGCAAAGTTTGCTTTCTTTCACAGTATATTCCATACACAGCCTCAAGATTCAGTCTTAGTTTAGTAAAGAGCAACCTTGAACACAAAAATCAATTCCTTCTTAACAGAGTTCAATTAATATGACCAAAAGACTATAGAAACAGGAGTCAGGGTGGGGAAAAAAATCAGTGCTGGAAGTTAAGGTTGTATTATAGAAATTTTTAGAAATTCAAGTTAGGTATTGTGCAACTGGCCTGGAAGAATCCTAATTTTCCAGTTTGAAGGGTCAAGAGCAGGTCACAAACAAGATGGGGTGTACCCATTAAAATACTGTTTTTCCAGCTTTCAAAGAACAGCATCTAAAATTGTTGGGGTAGGAGGTCAGGCATAGTTACATCAAGCAGCAGATCTGACAAGCATTCATTGCTCGGATGCGTGATGGAATCAGTAGCGGGGCCTCAAGGCCAGAAATGTGTCTTAAAGGCATCAAATAGTACAGTTAAAACAGGATCTACAACTTCAATTTACTAGGAGAAAATTAACCAAGTAAATCACTGTTCACACTGCCAAAAAGAGAAACAGAAAACAAAATAAAAGGGAAAAATACCTTGCAGAACTAGTAAGTGAGCTGAGCAGGTTACAAGATCAACACACAAAAATATCAAGTGTATTTCTATAAACAAGTGAGTAGAAACCAACATTAAAAAATGTAAGGTATAATTTCTCCAAAGAAAATTAACAGTTATAACTCTAACATAACATGTATAGGATTCCAATGCCGAAAATTATGAAATGCTCAAGAATGGAGTCAAAGAAGACCGAACTAAATGAAGAGACATACAGTGCTCATGGATGGGAAGACGCAACATATTAAAGACAGTAATTCTCCCCAAATTGATCAATGGGTTTAATTAAATTCCTATCAAACTCCAGCAGTGGTTTTTGGAGACGTAACAGGTTTAATTCATATGGAAAAGCACAGGCCATAAAAAAGCTAAAACAATTCTGAAGAATAATAGAGTGGGAGGATATTAAATCTCACTATACAGTAATTTAAGGCAGTATGGTATTGGTGGATGAATAGACACATAACAGTGAAATAGAATAGAGAACCAAAAAATAGTCCCACGCATATAGCCCCGATTGTTTTTTGACAAGGTTCAAAAGCAAGTTAATACAGGAAAAATAGCATTTTCAATAAATGGTGTTGGATTGAGCATCCATGTGCAAAAAAAAAAAAAAAAAAAAAAAAAA
>NW_007726432.1:722934-724415 GCF_000696425.1 Galeopterus variegatus
AAAAAAAAGAACATTTGAACACAGCACTGTAGTCTTAGTTTATTTCTTTCCTTTTCTCTTAGTTCCCACTTATGAGCGAGGACACGTGGTGTTTTTCCCTCTATGCCTGGGTTATTCCACTTGACATAATTTTCTCCAAGCTCACGTCGGACTTGCACAGGAGAGAACAAACCTAGGGTTGCTGGGAGGGGATGGTTAGGCAGAGGAGGGTTCAGGAGAAGTTGGGTGGGAGACACGGGGAAAAATTGCAATTTGAGGTTGTGGGCATGCTGATAGCATTGACTTGCTCACCACATCTTGGGCACAGGTTCTGACGGTCAGCTCTGTGCCCCATGAATATGCAAAATCAATAAACATAAAAACAAATTTAAAAAAATTTGAACAAGAAAAACTTGTGTTCACAGAAAAACCTGTGCATAAACTTTCATAGCAGCTTTATTCATAATAGCTCCAAACTGGAAACAATCCATGAGTCTTTCAACAGATGAATGGTTTGAAGAAAAAGAAAACTGTGGCATATCCATACCATGGAAAGCCACCCGGCAATGACAAGGAACAAACCGCTTGATACAGCCAATGACTTAGATGGATCTCAAGGGAATCGTGCTGAGTGAAAACTGCCAATCTCAGAAAGGATACGTACTTTATGACTCTACTTCCATAACTTTCTTGAAAATAACATGACAAAATTATAAAAATAGAGAACATATTAGTGGTTGTCATGGGAAGTGGCTGTGGCTACAAAAGGTAGCGGAAGTGATCTGTATGGAGGAACTGTTGTGTGTCTTGGCTGCAGTGGTTGTCATAGGNTGCAAAAAAAAAAAAAAAAAAAAGAAAATGAGCCTCTACCTAAGTCTTCCACCTTATACAAAATTTAATTCAAAATGGATCACAAGATTAAATGCAGTGAGATTTAAAACTTTCAGAGAAAAATACAGGAGAAAATCTTCAGGACCTAGGGCTAAGCAGAGTTCTTGACATGACATCCAAAGCACAATCCATAAAGGCAGAAATTGATAAATTTGACTCAAAAATAAAACTTTTGCTCTGCAAAACCCTGTTAAGAAGATGAAAAGACAAGCTACAGACTGGTAGAAAATATTTGCAAACAAACAATCTAATTGGAAAACGGGCAGAAGATATGAATAGACATTTCACTGAAGAGCACACACAGATGGCAAATAAGCACATGGGAAGATGTTCAGTATCATTAGCCGTCAGGGAAATGCAAACAGAAACCACAAGGAGACAACACACCTAGACTGGCTGAAAAAAATACGGTGATATCACCAAATGCCAGAGCGAATGCAGAGACACTGGCACATCCACGCACCACTGGTGGAGTGAAAATGAAAGTGAGTGACAGTTGGTTACACACTAAACACAGGCCAGTTGCGTGACCCAACAATCACACTTTTTAAAAAAAAGAACATTTGAACACAGCACTGTAGTCTTAGTTTATTTCTTTCCTTTTCTCTTAG
>NW_007726432.1:724695-729491 GCF_000696425.1 Galeopterus variegatus
TTATGATATTATACTGTAGTTATGCAAAATGTTACACTGGGTAAATAGGGTGTATTTTTTCTGTATTATTTCTTACAACTGTATATGAATCTACAATTATCTCAAAATTTAAAAAGTATAAAAAATAGATCTTTGGAGATCTTTTGTGGTAATCATATGGTTTTTCTCTATTCGGTCAATATTAACAGATTTTCCATAATGAACCACCCATCATGTTCTAGAATAAAGACCATTCATTTTTCTCTGTACTGCCACATTTGATTGGTTTGATTATCTAATATGGTTCAGAATCTTTTACATTCATATATGCAGTTAAGATGAACCTGTAGTTTTGTTTTTGAGTATTGTACTGGTTTTGTAAAAATAACCAGGAAACTTTCCATATTTTTCTGTGCTCTGGTTCAGTTTATATACCATGGAACTTATTTGAATTTTTAAAATGAATTCACCTGTAATGCTATCTGGACTTAAGCATTTCATGAAGGTAATTCTTTGAAAACAGTTCCAATTTCTTCCATGTTTATTTTTATATTTTAATTTTGCACCTTCTTCAGCCTATTTTGTCTTTTATATTTTATTAGATTCTTCAGTATTTCCAAATATATTAGCATTGAATTTATATTTGATATTCTATTATCATTTTTACACTTTTTTGTTTATGTCGTAGTAGCTCATGTCTCAATTCCATCCCATCCTAATCAGAGCTTGTATGTTCTTGTTTTTTGGTTTTAGTTTTTCCACGTTACTTTTAAAATCAGCTGAAACCATTTTGGTGTATGAAATCTTGAAGGATTCTTAATTATACTGATACATTAACCAACAACCTTATGTATATGTACATGTGTGTGTTTATATATATGTTACATATATTTCACTGTTTACCACTATAAATTCTAATTGGATTAAAACACAGAATAGAGAAAAGACATAAAGAAGAAATTTAAAAGTCTTTGGAGGAAATGTAATTTACTTGAACTCTGGTTGGAGAAGGCTTTTCTAAGAATAAAGGCAAAAGAGGAAACAAAAGAAAGGTTTGGTATGTTTAACTGAATCAAAAAAATTTTTTAAATCTGTACATCAAAACAATGTAGGCTTTTCAACAAATGGTGCTGGAACAATTATATATCCATACCCCCCCCAAAATGAAATTTGACTCATATATCTAACCATTTGAAAAAATGTACTCAAAATGTACCCAAAATGTACCATAGTCCTAAATGTAAAACTGTTATATACAATTTTTAGAAGAAAATGCAAGTGAAAATCCTTGTGACTGCCTTAGGTAAATATTTCTTAGACACAACAGCAATATCATTATCCATGAAAGAAAAAAAAAAAAAAAAACACCTGATAAATTGGAGTTCATCAAAATTACAAACTTTCTCTCCCTGAAAGACAACATTAGTAGAGAGAAAGGACAAGCCACAGATTGGGAGAAAATCTTTTCAAAGCATATCTCTGAAAAAAGACTTGCATCCAGAATATAAAGAATTCTCAAAACTTAATAAGAAAACAAAACAGTTCCAATTAAAAATGGGCAAAAAGTTATAGACACTTCAGTGCAGGGGTATATGGATGTTAAATAAGCACCTGAAAAGATGCTCTCATATTGGTTGAAATGTAAAATGTTACAAACATTTAGAAAATATTTGACATTTTTTTAAAAAAAGGTAAACAGACACCTGCCATATGGATCCAGCCATGTCATTGCTAGGTATTTATGAGATAAAATCACAATGGAAATGTACATCCATATGAGAACTTGTGCATGAACATTTATCTAGGTTGATTTGTAGTAGCCAAAAAACTGCAAACAATCCAAATATTCATAAACAGTTTCATGGATAAACAAAATATTTATACAATGGAGTACTACTCATCGATGGAAAATAATACACTGTTGAGATATGCAACAACATGGGTGATTCTCAAATGATATCGTAGGTCAAACACTTAAACCTTGCTCAGAGTTGTCATGCTGATAATACTCGTATTCAAATTACTAAGTGAATAAAATCAGAATTCCTAGATAGAAATTAGCTTTTTGATCTTCTATAGTCTGGAAACACGCTCCTCCTTACCGCACTCTTTTTCCTAATACTCCTCTGTTTTACTGAACTAGATTCTTCTTTTCGCTCAAATCATCCTGGAAGTGTATTTTTTTTGCCCGTGGACAACTCCACGTTTTCATTCTCAGAAAAACAAATATCTTAGTTTCAATATTTTTCTTCAAAAAATTTATGTTAAAATCAAGCAGAGTTTTCCCATCGGAAATAACTTTTTGTATATCCATGTAAGTGCACCACTTTATGATTCTTGCTCAATATGTGTTGGTTTATCTCTGTTGATTTTACCTGTCCCTATATTATTCCTTTATTCAACAAGCATTCAAACTATTCTTTCTACAGTAGTCCCCCTTTATCCTCGGGATACATTCCAAGACCCCAGTGGATGCCTGATACCACAGATAGTACCGATCTTATATGTGCTATGATTTTTTCCTATATGTACATATCTATGATAAAGCTTAATTTACAAATTAGGCACAGTAAGAGATGAACAACAATAACTAATAATAAAAAAGAATTATTACAATATGCCAGCATCACTACTCTTGCACTTTGGGGCCATTGTGAACTAACATAAGAATGACTCGAACACAGGCTCTGAGACTCAACAGTTGAGCTGATAGCCCAGATGGTTACTAAATGACTAAGGGCAGGTGGTGTGTACAGCATGGAGAGGCTGGGCAGAGGCATGATTCACACAGGGGCAGGATCAAGCAGGACAGCACGGGACTCAGAACAGTGAGCAACTGAAAACCCATGAGTTATTTATTTCTGGAATTTTCAATTTGATATTTTCTGACCATGGTTGACTGCGAGTAACTGAAACTGCAGATAAGGGGGGACTACTGTATGTGTCAGCCATTGTTTTGGGTTACAGGGACACAGTGTAGAGTAAAACACTGTCCTGCTTCTGAAGATATAATAGTCCCCCTGATTGAAAGAGAAGGGTAAAGCCAGTGCCCAGAGAGATGTGAGGTGTGCACAGGAGGCTGAGGGTAGGGGCAGAGGGGTTCTCGGTGCTGAAGTGTTCTACTTTCTAAACTTTCAATGCCATGAACATCAACCAGCGCCAATGACCAAATATACGGAATTTGTTTCATAAATGGAATACACATGGAAATAAAAACACACACCTAAAATGTATCATCGACAGGATGAAGAACGCTACCCGAGCCTTTAAATCTCCCACCATTACCTTCGTCATGTCCCCTGCACCCTGGCACCCACCTGACTGAGCTCTGATAAGAAATCCTTAGATTTCTGTCCTGGTAGTATGGTAGATTAGGTAACATGCATGCTCTCCTGGTACAGCTACTGAAGATCTAGAAAGAATTTAATAAAAATTCTTTTAAACAAGTAGCTGAGCTCCAGAGCGAAAACTCATTAGGTGCCAGAAATAAAGAAGACAACAGAATAATAGCTTATGTGGACTGTAAGGACATAACTACACTGTCAGCAGAGAATTCAAATACACATAAATAATCACTTGGGACTGGGGTTGAAGTTCAGGTATTTTCACATATTCAGATTGTTTATCATCCACAGGCATTATTGAGGAACTTGAACCCTAAAGAAAGCAGAAACACACAAAAGGGAATGAAAAATCATGCAGGCAAAATCAATGCATTTACAAAAGAATAGTAATGAAAAAGAGAAAAACCGATATCAAGGCTTATTATAAAGCTATCACAATTAAATCATTATGGTACTCACAGAAGGTTAAAGAAATAGACCACTGGAACTGAATCAGGAGCTCAGAAACATATATCTTTCTATACACACATATACACACATATACATAAACACACACACAGGAGCTCAGTATAGTGCAACTATATCTGAGCTGGGATGCCAAATAAGGATAGAAATAATAAACATGTCAATAAATGGTGCTGGAACAACTGGGAGGAAAAGAGATAAAAGAGATAAAATCAGATCCCTACCTCACACTATCTGCAAAAATATATTTCAGATAGAGAAGTATTTTGAATATTAAGAGCAAAACTAAACATCTTAGATGAAAACATGAGAATATGTTTTTGTGATAGAACTTAAGAAGACATTCTTAAATGGCAAAAGGAGGGAGCATACCACAAGAAAAGATTGATCCATTTGTCTCCATTACAAAAACAACAACAACAAAATCAATGAAATGTAAGTTCAAAAAAAATTGAAACAGCCCATATAATCAGTAAAGAATTAGCATCCATGATATACGATGAATATTTTTAAGTAAAAAAAAAAAAACACCTTGAAAATAAGTAGGTATATGAAAGAAAATCTATTGAAAAGTGTAAATTAAAAAAAGGAGGCAATGTGATTTCATGGGAAGAACCCAGGTTTTGGAGTCAGGCGGACTTGGAGCTAACGCCTTATTAACTACATACTGTGTCGCCATACTGTGATGGAATGGAATTACCATTCTGAATTACCATTTCAGACGAAATGGAGATCATAGTGCTTACTTTATCAGATGGCTGTGAGCAAAATTATCAACACAATGCTATTTTATTCACTTAACAAACGCTAACATAGTGCTTACCCTACACCAGAGACATAAGTACAGTCATGTGTCCCTTAATGACAGGGATACATTCTGAGAAATGTATTGTTAGGCATTGGTGTTGTTGTGTGAGCATCACAGCACTTACACAAACCTAGATGGAACTGCCTACTACACACCTAGGCTGTGTGATATAACCTGTTGCTCCTAGGCTACAAACCTAT
>NW_007726432.1:730507-732328 GCF_000696425.1 Galeopterus variegatus
GAGTGCTAACTCAGGCTTCAGCGTCTGTACTTCTCCCATACTCTCAATTAATATGTGTGTGCATGTATGTATGTGTATATATATGTGTGTATGTGTGGATATGTGAGTATATATGCACAACTGCACATACAGATATACACACATTCATATCTATGTATGTACTATCAAGATTAGTGCAGATTTGTAGAATAATTATGATTTTTTTTGAAAATTAGAAAATTTGGAGATTTGCCGTTGGACGATACTATGTGTTTTTCTTTGCAAAGTGACTCTTTTGAAGTAATTTTGGGGTTTTGCTCTGGCAGTTTAAATGTTTCTCTCAAGAAATATGTAAAAAGTTTTCTCAAAAATATTGTTATTGAATAGGAATCAGTAAGCGTTCAGTCTTTAAAAGCAGTTTTTCCCCCCTAAAAAAATGGAAGTTAGCAATCTGTCTTAACCGTTAAGTCGGAAAGAACTCTCTTTTGCGCCATTAAAATCAGAGAGCATACTTTTGCGGTTTTTTCTTTTCAACTTCATAAATGAGCTCTTGTAGACAAACGTGCTGGTGTGTGCTAAACAGTACACATAAAAGCCCGTTTGTCGCAGAGAGGAGGTGATTTTTGGCCCTGCCCCTCTCCCAGACAAGGAAGCACCAACTCTCTGGCCTCCCCTTCGGGCCACAATGTCTTAGTGGCACTTGACTTCCTCTCCGTCCATACCTTCTTCAACCTGGGAAATAATTTTGGTTCTTTGTTCAGACGTTAAATACAACATTTATGTCACTTGTTAAAGCTTGCAGGTATTTGACTTGTAATGGCATTAACTCTGATTTGTAGGATGAACGTCTTTTTTTTGCCTTGCCAAGGGAGTTAAGGTAATTTTTAGCTGATGGAGCTTAAGTATAGGAATTGACTCCTGACTGAGAAGAGACTGATATATGGCTTCTTCAGGATGTGTGCATGGAGAGGAAGGAGGTGGGCGGGAGGTGGGAGGGATGCCCTTGGAAGGGATGGAACGTATGTGGACCAGCCCCTTCTGCTGCTGCACACGTAGTCACTCCCCTGTTTGCTCGGTGCCTCGACACCAGGCACTTGGTGCATGTTTCTGAGGTCAAATCTCTCTTGCATGGCTCTGTCCCCTCAGCATCAGGGCCAGGCTCTGGGGCCCAGGCAGCTCCAGGAAAGAGCAGGGCCGGGCTGGGAGGATGTCCCCGCACACACTGCTGCTCCTCTGCGGGTCGACGGCGGCAGGAGCAGGGTGGGAAGCCTCCACACCGGGGCTCGCTGGAGATGCTGGGGAGGGCCAAAGTGAGAAGACAAACCAAACCTCTGACTATTTATAGCTCTTCCTGACCATTGGTAGCTCTTCCTGAGTACCTAGCAGTACCATGATGAATGCATAGACTGTGCCGTCCAACGTGTCAGGTTTTGTCTACAGCCACAAGCAGGACAAGGCTGATCATTTTCTGTCATTTCCCACCCTCCTGTCCCCCATGTGTGAGTAAACGGAGGTCAAAAATATGATAAAGCATAGTTGTTAAGGTCACATGTTGTGAGTCAGAAAAACCTGGGCTTGCATTCCATTCTAGCTCTCGGTGTGTGACATCGGAAAGTTATTCAACCCAGCCTTCGGTTTCTCATCTGCGAAATCAGGATATTAGTAAGCACCTCAAAATGTTGCTGGGAGAGTTAATTGGGACAGTGTGTGTCAAGTACCTGGTGCAAGGTAAGTACACAGTAATGACAGATGCAGAAAAACCTGGCTTCTTGGGATAACATACAGCCTTCAGAGAAACTGTTCCATTATTTAATCCTGACATCTTAAAATGAAATGTTATTA
>NW_007726433.1:0-492 GCF_000696425.1 Galeopterus variegatus
GCTCTTGGAAATGCAATTAATACTCTGGTATCACAGCGCACAGCTCTCAGGATCGCGCTGTATCCTGGCACGGCCGCTCCAGACCCGTCGCCATCTTGGTCGCTGACACCTTTCCATATTTGGACATGGAGATCTACTATATTCTTAAGCACCATGGTCAGTTTAATAGTGTGAATACACTATAGTGTATTTAGCTATTCTCTTGGTAGAGCTAAATTTAGATTGCTTTCTTTTTCATTATTATAAATAATTCTGCAGTAAACATCCTAGTACATGCTCCATCCTTGTGTAAATGTACAAGCATATGTGTAGAGTAAATACCAAAAAATAGAACTGGTATGCAATAGGATATGCATCTTTTTAATTTATAAGGCACTTAGAAGTGATTAGAATTGCAATTGTCCCCAAGTGGCCACATCAATTTATACACCCCACGAGAACATATGAGAATACCTATTTTCCTACACCCATATAATTATTCAAACTTTTTCT
>NW_007726433.1:1115-6574 GCF_000696425.1 Galeopterus variegatus
ATGTACAAGCATATGTGTAGAGTAAATACCAAAAAATAGAACTGGTATGCAATAGGATATGCATCTTTTTAATTTATAAGGCACTTAGAAGTGATTAGAATTGCAATTGTCCCCAAGTGGCCACATCAATTTATACACCCCACGAGAACATATGAGAATACCTATTTTCCTACACCCATATAATTATTCAAACTTTTTCTGATATAATGAGCAAATATGAAACCTTGATGTAGTTTTGTTTTGTTTTGTTTTTTGTAAAAAAAAAAGATGACAGGTAAGGGGAACTTAACCCTTGACTTGGTGTTGTCAGCACCACGTTCTCCAAGTGAGCTAACCAGCCATCCCTATATGGGATCCGAACCCCATGGCCTTGGTGTTATCAGCACCACACTCTCTCAAGTGAGCCATGGGCTGGCCCCAAAACCCTGATATAGTTTTAATTTGTGTTTCTCTTGTTCCTGGTAAGGCTAAACATCTCTCTATATGTTTAATGGTTATTTACATTTTCTGCAAAATTACTTGTATTGTCTTTTGTCCATTTCTATTATTGTCCTTTTTTCCATCTTTATTCATTTGTAGTTTTTTTTTTTTTAAGTTTTCTGAATGGTAATTGTCTATTATATATATATCACAAACATTTTCTCCAAGTCTGTCTTTGTCTTTTAACTTTGTGACATACAGAAGTTTTAAATTATGATACGGTTAAATTTATCAAACTGTTCCTTGTGTCTTTTTTTTGGTTCTGTGTAACACAGCCTTCCCTATTCCAAGAACACGGTATCTTCTATATTTTATTCAAATATGTTTAAAGTTTTGTGTTTTATATTTAGGTCATATTTCATCTGGAATTTGTTTTTGTAAGTAGTATGAAGTAAGGATTTATATTTCACTATTCCAAATAGACAGCTCATTTTCCCAGAGCCATAACTGAATAAACTGTCCTTTTCCAACTTTACCATATACTAAATTTGCATATATATCAGTTATTTCTGAATTCTTTATGCTATTCTGCCAAACTATTTGTTCATTCCTAAGGCAACATAAATAAAGTTTTAATCATAAAAACTCTGTAACATTGTTTGACATTTAACAGAGCAAATATTTCTTCCTTCATTGTTTTTCTAGCCTGAACTGTTTTAGCTGTTCATGCACATGAGTTCTGCAATATAAATTCTAGGAGGAGCTTATCAATTCTCATGCAAAATCCTCTTGGGGTGGCTCAGTTGGTTAGAGCATAGTGTTATAACATCAAGGTCAAGGGTTTGAATCCTCATACTAGCCAGCCACCAAAAAAAAAACCAAACAAACAAAAAATCCTGTTGAGAAATTGATCATGACAAAAACTGCTATTTTGGAAAGAACTGATCTCTTTCCAATAATAAGTCTATCTCTCCATCTATTCAGATTTCCTTTAAATACAGCTTTACAGTTTTCATCATGAAGAACTTCCACATTTCTTGCTAGGGTATATTCCTGGGTAATTTATGTTTTGTTGCTTTTGTAAATGGAATCTCTTGTTTTCAGTTACATTTTCTAACTGGTTCTTTCAGAAAAATCAGGAAAACAAGATTTTTCTTGCTTTTTTATCCTACTATCTTGTTGAACTGTTATTAACTGAACTCTAATTAATTTTTCCAGTTGATTCTTTAGGATTATAATTTACTCTACAGAAGTTATTTTGAAGATACAAGCCAATTTTTGTCCAAAGAGAAACCAAGGAAAACACTTTCTATCTACTTAAAAAATGTAGTTCTTTGTTTTTTAAGAGATGCAGTCTCACTGTGTTGCGCAGACTGGAGTACGGTGGCTATTCACAGGTGCTATCCCACTACTGATCAGCATGAGAGTTTTGACCTGCTGTTTCCAGCCTGGGACAATTCACCCCTCCTTAGGCAACTTGATGATCCTCCACTCCCGGGAGGTCACCATATTGATGCCAAACTTAATGAGGACACCTAATTGGTATAATGCACTATAGCTCAGAACTCCTGGGCTCAAGCAATCCTCCTGCCCCAGCCTCACAAGTAGCTGGGACTATAGGCATGTGCCACCATGCCTGGCTAAGAGTAATTTTAAGGGAAAAGCTGAAAAAAATTCTGACAAAATCCAAATAGGGCACATATTTCAGAGCAAGATCTAGTTCTTAGACAGCTACCTCTCCCTACTTGGAGATTCCTTTTATTGTCCTTTTCTCTACCAACATTTTAGAAGGTTTTCATGACAGAAACTGTTCCTCTATGGTACTGACTTCTGCTATTCTGTCTAGAGCTAAGATACTATTTTGGTCAATCACAAGACAACTGGGGAAAAAAAATAGGCAGTATATTAACTTACCTCTACACAAAACTTAAAATGAATGCCTTGGGAATCATAAAATGAAATAATTCGATTAGAGAGTGTCACAGTAATGAGAGACCAGTGGACTTCCAGGTGAATAGGAATCAATAGAAGACTCTTTTTAAACAAATCCACCTAATGAAGAAAAGAGAAAGAAATGCAGCCATCACAACAGGCTACTCAAACCAACAACACCAGGAGCTTCCATTTACTGACCTTTAACCAGCCCCAAAGTCAGAATTAGAAAGTGGTGAACCATAACTCAAACCCAAGTCTTACTATAAAGTCCATACTTGTAACTACTAAGCTATAATACACAACAAGAAGAAAAATGAGGATATAGAAAGTACTATCTTCCATTTAACCTACTAAACCTGTGTTTCATCAACTGCCTGATATGACTTGACCCCGATTTTTATGCTTACCTAATTTGCTTGTGCACATATTTGACCTACAGTCAACTCTTGTTTACGAAAGTAGCATGTTATTAGAAAACAGACTAAGGTATAAGTCTTCCTTTTTTTTTTTTTTTAAAGATGACTGGTAAGGGGATCTTAACCTTTGACTTGGTGTTGTCAGCACCACGTTCACCCAGTGAACTAACTGGCCATCCCTATATGGGATCTGAACCCATGGCCTTGGTGTTATCAGCACTGCACTCTCCCGAGTGAGCCACGGGCCAGCCCTAAGTCTTCCATTTTTCTACAGACTCTGTATATTCATGGGCTCTGAAGCAAGTCTGCTCAAGTTCAAATTGTGACTCTTCCATTTAAAGACCAGATGACTCTGGCAATTTTCTTAGTGTCTTTGTGCCCTGATTTCCTCAGATACAAACTACAGAAAACAATAGTACCTACCTTATGAAGGTGCTGAGTGTAACAAGAGAAAACATGTAAAATGCATAAAACTGCGCTTAGCTCATTACAAGTAGCCAATAAATCTTAGCTACTGTCATCCCTCACCTGGGTCTCCCAGATGTTAAAATTGAGAAAAACATCTTTGGTAATACTTTACACATCTTTTATATCCAAATACGTCCCTTACAATCCTAACACATCCTTTATATCCTAACACACATCCTTTACAATCTAGAAATACTTGCTATTCCATTCAAAATCCCAGTTGTAGACTGAATGATAAAGTAGTGGGTGCTCACAAACATTTGTAAAAGAGAACACATTTCTTTTTTCAGATATTTTTTAAGAGTATTTTAATGATTCCTTAGGTTAAAACAATTACAAGTCTACTTTAAATTATATCAGATCCTCAGAAACTAATTTCTCAAGTCTTACTTCTTGCTTTCTGATACTCAGGGAATGTCCTGCTCCAAATGAATCTTTTAGTAGACATGACCTTGGAGCAAAGCACTTTAGCTTTTCAGTTTCTGCATCCATAAACCTGGGGTGGAGTGGGGTGGCAGGACAGAGGGAGGTGGGAAGGAAATAGTAGATAGAATAGACAATTTGTCCTTTCCAGCTCAAAAAATTCTGAGTATCTAAAACAAGGAATCAGGGCTGGCCGGTTAGAGCAGTGTATAAAACCAAGATCAAGAGCTCGGACCCCTGTGCTGGCCAGCTGCCAAAAAAAGAGAGAAGAAAACAAGGAATCATATTTAAAATGCAGTATTTAAAAAGATCAAATTTTCATTTTCCTCAAAAAAAAAAAAAAAAAAAACCTTTCCTTTGTAATTATAAAATATATTTTTGGGGCCGGCCCGTGGCTCACTCGGGAGAGTGTGGTGCTGATAACACCAAGGCCAAGGGTTCGGATCCCATATAGGGATGGCCGGTTCGCTCACTGGCTGAGCGTGGTGCTGACAACACCAAGTCAAGGGTTAAGATCCCCTTACCGGTCATCTTTAAAAAAAAAAAAAAATATATATATATATATATATATATATATTTTTTTTTTTTTTGTATAAAAACTAGAAAAATACAGATTAAAAAAATACACTTCGTATCTTTCCAGGACTTTTTCTTCTAATAATTTCCACACACATATACACACAAAACTTTATACATATAATTAAGAATGATGTGTGTGGTAGATTGTATTATTCATCCTAATTATTTGTTGTCCTTCCCTATAAGAAGATCATACAGATCTGCCTATTGCCATGTGACTTCTCTGCCCCTTCCAGAGGGAGAAGTATAGTCCTGCCCTGTGATTTTCTTTAACCAATGGGATGTAATAAGCAAATGTAAAGTTATGTCATGACCAAACCGAACCTTCAAGAGGCACCATGTGAGACTGGTATGTCTCAAGATAGGTGCTGCTCCTCCAGCTTGGGTCCCATTAACAGAATAAAGAAGAAAAAAAACATAATCATCTTCTTAGATGCAGGAAACACATCTGGTACAATGAATATCCATTTATTATTAATAATAAATAATAATTGGGAACTGTAGTGGATTGAATTATGTCCCCCCAAAACTCATTGATGCTTGAATTGTGTCCCCCACGTTTTATGTATTAGAAACTTAGCCCCCACTGTGACTTTTAAGAGGGTGGCAAATCCCATCATGGTAATTGAAAGGTGGAGCCCGGAAGAGGTGGTTGGATTGTAGGACCATGCCCTAGTGAATGGATTAAAAATGGTGGTCAGGGGCGTGGTTCTGAGGGCTTTAAAAGAAGAGGAGAATCTGTCTCTCTTTGCTCTCTGTTTCCATCTTGCACCTTACCCTGGGTCACTGCTGCCACCACCAGATGGACTTTGGACTTCCCAGCCTCAAATTGTAAGCAATAAACGTCGTTTTTCTTGATAAATCACCCAGTCTCAGGTATTCTGTTATAGCAACAAAAATGGACTAATACAGGAACTTAATCTGATAAAGGGTATCTATCAAAATAACCTTCAGCTGACATCATAAATAAAAACCAAATGCTTTCCTCCTAAGATTAAGAACAAGGTAAAGACATCCTCTTTAATTACTCTTATTCAGCACTGTACCAGAAGTCCTAGCCAGTGTGATAAGGCAAGGAAAAAATGGCATACAGATTGGAAAGGAAGAAATAAAACACTCACTAATTATAAACATTATTGTTTTTAACATTTACTTGTACTGACTTAGGTCTTCCTCACTAGGAGACAGGGTCAGAAAAGTGAAAGCTCCAGGTGAAAC
>NW_007726433.1:6758-8016 GCF_000696425.1 Galeopterus variegatus
CATAATAATCATATACAGTGTATATTGACAAAATAAAAATTTAACAAAAAAATAAAAAAAAAAATAAATAAATAAATAAATAAATTTAGTAAAAATAAATAAATTAAAAAAAAAAACATTTACTTGTACATATTTGTAGGGAAGAGTGTGTTGTTTCAGTGTATGCATATATTGCATAATGACTCACTTAAGGCAGATAGCATAGTTTTGTACCTGTTATTTCACTGCTTCACTCCCTCCACTTCTCCTGGCCTCTGGTAAACATTATTCTATGCTCTGCTTCTATGAAAAACTTTTTTTTTTTTTTTAAAGATTTTACATATGAGTGAGATCATGCAGTATTTGTCTTTCTGAGCCTAACTTACTTCACTTAACATGATAGTTTCCAGTTCCATCCATGTTGCTCCAAATGATAGGATTTTATTTTTTTTACAGCTGAAAAGTATTCCATTATGTATATATACACCACAGTTGCTCAATCCATTCATCTGTTGATGGGCATTAAGGTTGATTTCACCTCTTGGCTATTGTGAAGTGTTGAAATAAACATAGGAGTGCAGGTGTCTTTTTGATATATTGATTTCATTTCCTTTAGGTATATATCCAGTACTGGGATAGCTGAATTATAAGGTAGATCTATTTTTAATCCTCTGAGGAACCTCCATACTGTTTCCCACAATGACTATACCAATTTATATTCCCACCAACAGTGTAGAAAGGTTCCCTTTTCTCTGCATCCTCACCAGCATTCGTTATTTTCTGTCTTGTTGATAAGAGCCATTCTAAGTGGGATAAGATGATATCTTATGGTTTTAATCAGTATTTCCTGATATTAGCAATGTTCAGCATTTTTTCATGTGCCTGTTGGCCATTTGCACATCTTCTTTTGAAAAATGTTTGTTCAGGTCCTTTACCCATTGTGAAGGTTAATTCTAGATGTCAACTTGGTTGGATGAAGGAATGCTGAGGAACCTGGTAAAGCAATCTTTTCAGGTGTGTCCATGAGGGTGTTTCCAGCAGAGATTAGTATGAGAGTCTGAGTGGCCTGGGTGTGAAAGACCCACCCTCAGTGTGGTTGGGAACCATCCAATCCACAGGGCGTCCGGAGAGAACAAAAGACAGAGGAAAAAGGGGAAGCTGTCTCTCTATCCGCTGGAGCTGGGATACACTCTTCTCTCCTGTCCGTGGACATCAGAGCTTAAGACTCTTCAGCTTTTGGGTTCCAGAACTTACACCAAGGACACCATCAGCTTCCCTG
>NW_007726433.1:9232-9949 GCF_000696425.1 Galeopterus variegatus
TTCCTTATATATTGTGGATATTAGCCCCTTGTCTAATGTGTAGTTTGCAAACACTTTCTCCCATTCTGTAGGCTGTCTCTTCACATTGTAGACTGTGTCCCTCGCTTTGCAAAAGCTGTTTAGTTTGATGTAGCCCCATTTATCTACTTTTACTTTAGTTGCCTGTGTGTTTATAGTCTTGTCCAAAAAAGCACTGCCCACTCCCATTTCATGTAGCGTTTCCCCTATATTTTCTTCTAGTAGTTTCATGGTTTCTGGTCTTAAATTTAGGTCATTAATCTGTTCGGAGTAGATTTTTGTGTATGGTGAGTGATAGGGGTCTAGTTTCAGTCTTCTGCAAGTGAAGATTTCTCAGCAACACTTATTGAAGAAGCTGTCCTTTCCCCAGTGTATATTTTGGGCACCTATGTCAAAAATCAGTTGGCTGTAAGTCCATCGGTTTATTTCTGGGTGTTCTATTCCATTCCATTGATCTATTTGTTTTTAATACCAGTACCATGCAGTCTTGGTTACTACAGCTTTACAGTATACCTTGAGGTCAAGGAGTATGATGACTCCAGCTATGTCCTTTTTGTTCAAGATTGCTTTAGCTATATGGGATCTTTTTTGGTTCGATGCAAATTTTAAGATCACTTTTTTTGTTTAGAATGCCACTGGCATTTTTTTTTTTTTCCTTTTTGTCTTTTTTCGTGTCCGGCAACGGATCGCAACCCTCAG
>NW_007726433.1:10719-11517 GCF_000696425.1 Galeopterus variegatus
GTGGGAGCGCCGCCACGCTCCCAAGCAGCGCACTGTAGCAGTGCGCCACCGGGCCGGCCCTCACCAATGTTTTATAGTATTTTATCATACAGGTCTTTCTCCTCCTTGGTTAAATTTACTCCTAGATATTTCAACGTTTTGTTAACTACTGTGAATGGGATGACTTTCTTGATTTTTTTCTTCAGGTATTTCGATATTTGCATATAGGAATACTATTGGTTTTTGTGTGTTGATTTTGTATCCTGCCACTATACTGGTTAGAACTTCCAGTACTATGTTAAGTGAGAGTGGGGAGAATGGGCATCTTTGTCTTGCTTGTTTCAGATCTTAAAGGAAAAGCCTCTAATTTCTGTCCATTCAGTATATTAGCTGTGGGTCTGTCATATGTGGCCTTTATTGTATACTGAGGTACGTTCCTTTTATACATAATTTGTTGAGTGTTTTTATCATGAAGGGATGTTGGATTTTATTCTGCATCTATTGAAATGACTATATGATTTTCTTTCCTTCATTCTGTTGATGTGATGTATCATGTTTATTGATTTGTGTATGTTGAACCATCCTTGCATCCCTGGGATGGATCTCACTTGGTCTTGGTGAACAATCTTTTTCATGTGCTGCTGGATTCTGTCTGCTATTATTTTGTTGAGAACTTTCACATCTGTGTTCATTAGGGATACTGGTATAAAGTTTTCTTTTTTCTCATGTCTTTTTCCAGTTCTGGTATGAGCATAATGGTGGGCTCATAAAATAAGTTTGGAAGTATTCCTTCAATTTTTTTTGGAAGAACTGGTATTA
>NW_007726433.1:12237-13920 GCF_000696425.1 Galeopterus variegatus
TTAGGTTACCTAGTATTTCATGATTCAACCTTGTTAAGTTGTATGTGTCCAGGAATTTATCCATTTCTTCTAGGTTTCCCAGTTTGTTAGCATATAGTTGTTCATAGTAGTCTCTTATGATCCTTTGTATTTCTGTGCTATCAGTTGTAATTTCTCCTTTTTCAGTTCTGATTTTATTTGAGTCTTCTTTTTATCATTAGTCTAGCTAAAGGTTTATCAATTTTATCTTTTCAAAAAACCAACACCGTTTCAAAATTTTTTTGGATGTGGGGGTGGCTGGCCCGTTCATCTTTTGTATGTTTTTTTTAATCTCTAATTAATTTACTTCTGCTCTGATCTTTGTTATTTCTCTCCTTCTAGTGATTTTGGGTTTGGTTTGTTCTCATTTCCCTAGTTTCTTGACATATACTGTTAGGTTGTTTATTTGAAGTCTTTCTTCTTTGTTGATGTAGACATTTATTGCTATGAATGAGCTTCTTGGAAGTGCTTTTGTAGTATACCACAGATTCAGGTATTTTGTCTTTTCATATTCATTTGTCTCCAGGAATTTTAAATTTTCCTTTTTGATTTCTTCTTTGACCCACTCATTGTTTAGGAGCATGTTATTTAATTTCCATGTATTTGTTTCCAGTTTCCCTTTTGTTGATTTCTAATTATACTCCATTATGGTTGGACATGACAGATAATATGATTACAATTTTTAAAAATTTGTTGAGATTTGTTTTGTGACCCAACAAATGGTCTATTCTAGAGAATGTTTCATGTGCTGAGAAGAATGTTTATCCTGCGGCTGCTGGATGAACTGTTCTATAAATGTTCATCAGATCCAGTCAGCCTAGAGATTAATTATGATGTTTCTTGGTTAATTTTGTCTGAATGATCTGTCTTTTGCTGAACATGGGGCATTAAAGTCCCCAATTATTATTGTATTGGAGTATCTCTCTCCTATTAGGTCTAATAGTAATTGCTTTATATATCTAGGTGATCTGATATTGGGTGTGTATATGTTTAGAATCATTATAGCCTCTCATTGTATTGATCCCTTCCTTATCTTTTTTTACTTTCCTTGGCTTAAAGTTTATTTCATTTGGTATAAGCATAGCTACTCCTGCTCTTTTTTGGTTTCCATTTGCATGAAACATGTTTTAACATCCCTTCACTTTATTTATTTATTTTATATTCTAACATGTTGTGGAGCAGTGGAAGGGGGAGGGAGAGGGGGGATGGGTTGAGAGAAGAGGAGGGGCATGGTTGGGGCCTTTGGCACCCCCCTCATTCCAACAGGGGAGCCCAGAGGGCATCAGGAGGCAGCTCGCTCATGGCTTGGCTGAATGTGGACTTTGCGGGGAGTGTGGCTGAGGCCCTCAGCCCCCACCACCCCAGTTTGGGGGACTGGTACAATTCCAGCAGCTGCTCAGCGTTCATGGGTGGACTTGATGTGGACGTCAGGGGGGCATGGCTGAGGCCCTCGGCCCTCCTGCCACCCCTGCTTGAGAGCCCAAGGGCTTTCCAGTCCTTCTAGGTTTCACAGGTGTTCTTTGGTGGTGTTAGCCTTTATGGTTAGTATCAGAACTTTGTCTCCGATCTGTCAGTTTTTTGTGTTTTCTTTCGGTTCTGTGTTGGGATTATTCGCTATTCCCACCACTTAAACTCTGCACTGGAACTAATTTGTTGTCCTTTGCT
>NW_007726433.1:14558-28029 GCF_000696425.1 Galeopterus variegatus
CTAATTTGTTGTCCTTTGCTTACTTCTAAAATGGGGGAACTTCCTGTGGGAACCAGCATTTAAGCTCTGTGTTTGAACTAAATTGCTGCTTTGGTGCTGATTCCCTGGGGAAGGGTTTTTGTGCAGCTCAGATTTTAATGGTTGACCTTGTACGTCAACCATTCTGGGACTCGTGAGGTCCAGTACGCCTGGACTGTGTAGAAACTCTTGTTCTGGGCCTGAGTCTTTTCAATAAATTGTACCACCTGCAGTTCTATATTCCTCACCAGTACCCACTGAGTGGGCTGTGCTGATTGGAGAGCAGATCAGCTGTCCATGCTGTGCCCCAATGTTCCCCTGGTGAACCCATCTCTCCCACCACCTGCACTCCAAACACTTCCCATGGGACAAGTCATGTGCCGGTCCCTTGTGATGACTCACCAGCCTCTGAGTGGTGCCTTTTTTCAGTTGTCTGTGGCCCCTCACTCCTATGTGGGTCCATGGGAACAATGTTAGTGGTCCTGCTGGCCTGTGGCCACCAGGGCCCTCTTCTCCCCTGCAGCCTCCAAGCAACTTCATACAAAGGGCACAGCAGCACCTTTTGCCAGCTCTTGCTCCATGTGTTCACCAGGGCCAGCCCTGAACTGGCCATGGCTCGAAACAAAGCAGTCCTTTCTTTCCCTTATTGTGACTTCTCCTGCCTTCATGCACTCCATAGGTCTCTCCTCCTCTTCTCATGAGTTCTAGTGGCCCCAGCTTGGCAGTTCACTGCTTTTTAATAGTTGTAAATTGATTGATTGTAAGAGAAGGTAATGCTGGGTACCGTCTACTCCGCCATCTTCATCACGATCTCCATCCCTTCACTTTCAGTCTTCTGAAAGTATGTATTTCTTTATAAGTGAAGTGAGTTTCTTGTGGGCAGCATATTATTGGTTATTGTTTTATAATCCATTCAGCGACTCTATGTCTTTTTTTTTTTTTTCTTGAAAAGACGACAGTAAGGGGATTTTAACCCTTGACTGGTGTTGTCAGCACCATGCTCTCCCAAGTGAGCCATGTGCCAGCCCCACTCTATGTCTTTTAATTGAGGGACTTAATGCATTTAAATTTAGAGTTATTACTGATATATAAAGACTTCTTACTGCTATTTTGTTAGTTTTTTTCCTACTGTTTTGTAGATCCTTTTTTCCTTCTTTCTGATCTGACTGTCTTCCTTTGTCGGTGAGTAGTTTTCTCTAACAGTATATTTTGATTTCTCTCTACAGACATGTTTGTTTTAAAAATCTCTTAGAATCCATAAAAAAGCTCCTAGAACTAGTGAGTGAGTTTGGAAAAATCAAAGGATACAAGATCAATATGTTAAAATCAACTGTATTTCTATATCCTAACAGCAAACAATTGGAAGGTAACCTTTTTGTTTATAGCAGTTTCAGAAATGTGAAATACTTGGGGATACATATGAAAATATATGTATGAGACCTGTATACTAAAAATTACAAAATATTGCTGAAAAAAATTAAAGGCCCAAATAAATGGAAAGATATACCACATTCATAGACTGGAAGGAAATGTTCTTAGATGTCCACTCTCACAAAATTAATGTATAGATTAAATGCCATCCCTATCATAGTCCACTAGGCTTTCCAAAAAATAGAGATTGACTAATTTTAAAATTTATATGAAAATGCAAAGGACCTAGAATTGCCAAAACAATCTGGAAAAAGAAGAGTAAAGCTGAAAGATGCAGATTTCAAGAAACACTATAAAGATACAGTAATCAAGACAGTGTGGTATTAGCATAAGAACACAGAGATCAACGTAAGAGAACAGAAAGTCCAGAAATAGACCTATACACACATGGTCAATTGATTTTCTATGAAGGTGCCAAAGCAATTAAATTGGGAAAGAAAAGTCTTTTCAACAAATGACTGGATATTGATAATGACCAAAAAAAGCACCCCTATGCCTACCTCACTTCTTACATAAAAGTTAATTGAGACATATCAGAGATATAAATGTAAAACTTAAAACTGTAAAACTATTAGAAGAAAACGTAGAAAGCAAATATATTTTAGACCAAACACAGAAAGCAATAATTATAAAAGAAAAAAAAAGTAAGTTAAATTTCATCAAAATTAAAAACTTCCATTCAAGATAATAGACAAGCCACAGACTGAGAGACAGTAATCGGAAAACACAGACCTGACAAAGGGCTTATATCCAGAACATATAAAGATCTCCTACAACCAATAATAAAAAGACAAAACTTTAAAAGGGGCTTCACAAAAAGATGGTATACAAGTTTCAGTTTTGCAAGATGAAAAAGTCCTATAGATTGGTTGTTCAACAATGTGAATATACGTAACACTACCCAACCGTACACTTAAAAATAGTTAAGATGGTAAATTTTAGGTTATGTGTATTTTACCACAATTTTAAAAAAAAAAAAAGCACTCAGTACAGCGCTTGACTATAGAAAACACTTGTTGTCACAATAACATAAGTAACAATATAATAATTTTTTAAAAGATGATATACAAACGGTCAATAAGCACATGAAAAGGTGCTCAATGTCATTAGTCACCAAGGAAATAAAAATTAAAAGCACAATGAGACAACAGGACATATCCATTAAAATGGTAAAATTAAAAAGAAAGACGACACCAAATGCAAGGATATGGAGCAAAGGAACTCTCATACATTGCTAGTGAGACGGCAGAACAATACATCACTTTGGAAAACAGTTTTGACAGTTTCTTAAAAAGCTATATATACGCTTACCATAAAATCTCGTAATTCCACTTCTAGGTATTTACTGAGAAAATTGAAAATATATGTCCACACAAAGATTTGCACACAAATGTTATATGGCATTTGGGACACAACTCAAATATCCATCAGCTGGTGAATGGATGATGAAGACCTGATCTACCGATACAATGAAATACTACTCAGCAACCTAATGAAACAAACTACTGATTCATGTAGTAATGTGGATGAATCTCAAAACCATTATGCTGAAAACAAACAAAAAAAAAATAGTACATACTATGATCCTACTTATATAATTACAGAAAATGCAAAATAACCTGTAGAGACAAAAAGCACCCTAGTAGTTGCTTGGCAGGGGGCTGGGGGAAAGAGACTGCAAAGATTATCGATAGATCTTGGATGCAACCAGCGCCATCTTGGATGTGGCCGCATCACCTTGGACATGACTGGCATCATCCCGGACACAACCAGTGCTATATTGAGTAAAATATGGTCACCAGTCTTTACCCTATCTCATGGTTTTCTTAGACAAAGAAAACTCTTCCACTCTCACCTAGAGGTACATCCCATCTTGACTACGTCAGCCCTACCCACCACACTAACACCAATCGTCAGCCTTACCCTACACACCAGTACCCCCTCTCCCCTCCACCTAAGTTTTTCATGCCCACCAACCCATATGAACTCACGTACTCCCTTTAGCAGCTGCTGCCAACCATTTTGAGTGCAGCCTGGCATATTTTTCTTCCTTTAATAAAGCTTGAACGGTAGCCGGCATTTCGGCTTGTTTCTTTCATTCTGGTGCCGATACCAGGGAAGGGTCCTGGCCGGATGTCAGCTGATCCCCTCTCTTGGGTTGATTGGCTCCTGGCCACCCTTCCTTGACCTGCTGAAACTGGATGCCTCCAGGACTCTCTCCTTTTGCCATTTCAGACCAACACATCCAATACTGGTCTAAATTCAGGGTGAGCCAGTGGGTCTGTCCTGCCTATCTCTACGGGTTCCCCCGACTATTCTCTAAGACTTTGGTCTCTATGAAGCCCAGGCACCTGGCCAGGGAACTCTTCTCATGCCCCCCAGCTATTGGAGGATGCTCCTCTAGCCGGTCAGTGGCTTTTTTCTCAAAAAGGAAGTGGGCACCAAAGGGGACGCCCTTTGCTGGCACTCTTCTACCAGGACTGACTGCCCTTTCTCACCCTCTACACAGGATCCTCACGATCCAAACCTCCATGCTCTTCGCCTCCGGGCCATCTTCTGGCCAATTTGTTGGCCTCCAGGGAGACATTAAAACCCAAACGCCTCAATGAATCCCAGTGGCTACAAGATGGCACTCGATTTAGATACTCACCAAAATGGCAAAATCTGTAGAGATTCCTTTATGTTCGAGCGTTCTTCTACCTCTGAATGCATTCTTCTCCCTGTCAAAACTGTCCTATGTCTCAATTTCTCCTAGCTCATGCTGGACCTCCCCTTCCAGACTCGGATCAATCTTCTGATCTGTCAGCCCTCCACATTTCTCTCTCCCTCTACCTGGCCTTGAGATGCTCATCCTCAGCCATTCAAACCCTCTCCTTCTCCCCCTTCATCACGTAACAACCCCACCTCAGGTCTGGCTTTTTATAACACTTCCGTGAAGTGGCTGGGACAGAAGGAATTGTCTGAGTCCATGTACAGGGAGCAGGTCTGGACGGCAGCTCAGGCACATGCTCAAAATAATAGGCGGCCTGTGGGAGCCACTGCTGTTCCTTGCACGGACCCAAATTGGAACTACCAGGCTAGCCACGGGGACTGGGATCTCCAGGATAACATGATCACACACCTACTTCACGGCCTCCAAAAGGCTACTCACAAGTCACTCAATTATGACAAGCTTAGAGAAATCACACAAAGATGCACTGAAAATCCTAACGAGTTCCTAACCCACCTCTCTGAGGCTTTACATCAACTCACACATACAGACACAAACTCCCCTGCAGGCATGGCCCTCTTACAATCTCACTTTACTACACAATCAGCCCCTGATATTCGAAAAACCTATAAAAGAGTCAGGCCAAATACCAGCTCCTGGCTAATGCCATCTGTGGCTCACATACTCCAAAGCTGGCTGCCTCTAGGGGCAAGCCACCCAAGACCTGCCTCAAACGCGGTCAACCAGGCCACTCACCACGGGCCTGTCATAACCCGTCCTCACTACAAACGGCCAGGTCACTGGGGGATTGACTGTGCCACTCGCCAGAGAGAGAGTGGCCCAATCCCCAACCTACAGCCTTTGGCTTCATGGCCATCCCTACCGGAGCTTCTAGGCTTTGCCAAGGAGGAGGACTGATGATACCCAGGGCCTGAAGCCCCCACAGAGATCACCACGCATGAGCCCAGGGCAACTCGCCTCATAGCAGGTAAAACAATCTCTTCCATCATCGATACAGGGGCCATTTACTCTACCCTTCCTGAATATGCAGGACCAACAACCCCGTCCTCTATCACAATAGTAGGGGTCACAGGATCAGAATACTGCCCACAGATCACTCAAACCCTTTCCTACACCCTACAATACATCCAATTCACACCCAGTTTTTTTTTTTTTGAGGAAGACATCAATTATAACACTTCACTCCAATTTTAGATGTATCACATCATGTGAACACACAAGATATTTAACGTTGAGTCACTAATACCATCTAATGCATGGATTACCAAATCTGGCCTACAACCTGTTTTTATAAATAAAGTTTTATTGAAACACAGCAACACCCATTCTTTAGATATTATCTATAGATGCTGTAACAGCAGAGTTGAGTAGATAAATCAGAACCATAGGGCCTGCAAAACCTGAAGTATTTACTATCTGGCTCTTTCAGAAACAGTTTGCCAACTCCTGATCTAACATATTACAGACTATAATAAAATTTCCTCTATGGTCCCCAAAATATTTCTTATGATTGCTCCCCTCCCAATCCAGGATCCAATCAAGGTTCACTCATTACATCTGTCTTTCAGTGTAGTTTTCACTTGCTTTTCTCTTTATTGTAAAGCTAAACATCTTTTCATATGTTTAAGAGTTTTTCTGGGGCCGGCCCAGTGGCGCACTGCTATAGTGTGCCGCTTGGGAGCGTGGCGGCGCTCCTGCCGAGGGTTCGGATCCCACATACAGACCGGCCGCTCACTGGCTGAGCGAGGTGTGGGCGCAACACCGAGGGTTGCGATCCCGTTGCCGGTCCCAGGCCGGTACGGGTGCGACACTGAGGGTTGCGATCCGTTGCCAGTCACGAAAAAAGACAAAAAGGAAAAAAAAAAAAAAAAAGAGTTTTTCTTTACTATAACCTTTTCATTCATATCCCCTCACCCATTTTTCTACTGGGTTGGGAATCTTTTTCTTATTGATTTTTATAAGTCTTTTATATACTAAGGAAATCAATAGTGATATGAATTGCAAATATTTTTCTCATTTTATTATTTGTCTTTTTACATTGCTCATCATATTTTTAATGTAGAATTATTATTCTTTTAATGTAATTGAGTTAAATCACTTTCTTTATAGCATCTGTGTTTTAGATTGTACACAGAATGGAATTCCTTACCCAGATGGTTTTTTTTAAAAGTTCTCTTATGGATTCTGTTAGTTTTTTTTTTTAAAGATGACCAGTAAGGGGATCTTAACCCTTGACTTGGTGTTGTCAGCACCACGCTCAACCAGTGAGCGAACCGACCATCCCTATATGGGATCTGAACCCAGGGCCTTGGTGTTATCAGCACTACACTCTCCCGAGTGAGCCACGGGCCGGCCCCTGTTAGTATTTTTATTGTTTCTTTTTTTCTGCATTCAAATCCCTGGTCATTCTGTAATTTACCTTATTGTAATCTAATTTGGTGAGTAATTATTATATTTTTTCTTTAATAATAATAGTATTTTAGGCCATTAACTTTTTCTTCAAAACAGCCTTCATTATGTTCCATGGTAGTTAGTAAGTTACCCTTTACATCCCTTTCTAAATAGTATGTATATAATTTCATTTTTTATTTCCTTGTAGATCAACGGGTATATCCAGTAATGCATGTCTGTGAAATTTCCAAATTAAGATTCTTAGCCATCTTTTATTGTTTATTTTTATTCTGACTGAATTGTTAATCAAAGAATAATGTCTGCAATAATTTTCTTTGTGGCCAAGTACATCATCAATTTTTACAAATGTTCCTTAGAAACAGGAATAAATGTACATTACCTTTTTGAGGGGTATAAAGTATATATCTATTAAATCAAATATATTGATTGTATTATTTCTGTTTACAACATTACTTATTTCTCTGTCTACTAGATTTATCCAATTACAGTGGAGGTCTTACACTATCACTGTATTTTATCAAGGTTTCCTTATTTCTTTTACAACTACTTTGCAACTGTGTTCCTTGGTGCAAAAGGTTTATGATTGTTGTATCTTCCACATATTAAACTTTTTTATCATTATATAATTTGTCTTTCACCTTAAATTGCCTTTTCTTCTTTTTGTTTTGACACTTCTTTCTTTTGGTTTGCATTCATGTAGTACCTCTTTACATGTCACTGTATTTTCAAATTATTTTACGACGGTATTTTTTTGTTTTGGTGGCTGGCCAGAACGGGGTTCCAAACCCTTGACCTCAGTGTTGACCTCAACCAAGTGAGCTGACCAGCCATCCCTATTTTATGTTTATTTCTTACATTCAACAGATAGCTAGATTTTTTTTTTTTTACTTAATCCAATCTGAGAGGATCCCGAGGATGGAAATATTTAATTCATTTCTATTTAATGAAATTATTCATATTTGATTTTATTCCTTCCCTCTAGTTATTATTATTCAGATTTTTCATATGTATATTCTTCCCCAAAAAATAAGATGACTGTCCGTGCTGCTTCTAACCCTTCCCCATCCCCTACTGTATATGATCATCTTTCCTTATGTACAAAACTTTTCCTGCTTAAGTGGCATCCTATTATATGGATGCATATTTTTAATTTGACCAATCTCCTACTACTTAGTTGTCCTCAGTTTTTCTAATATAAACCTCACCATTGCACACCCAGTTGTACAAGTCATATATTTGGAAGTCATCTTTCAGACTTCCTTCTCCTTCATCCCAATAACCAACCTACTGCCAAGTCCTGTTAATTTTACTTCCTACATCACACTCATATTTGTCTACATCTTCCTACTCTCCGGGTATCATTCTAGCCCAAAGTACCATCAATATGAAACGGTCTCCCCACATCAACTTTGTTCCCACACTCGTCCATATTCTTCAATGCAGCTGGAGCAAAGATTAAAATTGGACAATGGTTTAGTCCATTCTGTGTTGCTATAACAGAATACCTGAAACTGGGTAATTTATAAAGAAAAGAGGTTTATTTGGCTGAAAAGAGGTTTATTTGGCTTACGATTCTGGGACAACTGCATCTGGCACGGGCCTCAGGCTGTTTCTACTCATGGCAGAAAAGTGGCAGGCAGCTGGCAGGTACAAGCAGATCACATGGCAAGAGGAAGCAAGAGAGAGGAAGCAAGAGAGAAAGAGAGAAGGTGCCAGGGTCTTTTAAACAACAAGCTCTCGCAGGAACTAACAGAGCGAGAACTCACTCATTTATCCCCCCTCCCCCAGGGAGAGCATTAATCCATTCATGAGGGATCCGCTCCCATGGTTCAATCACTTTCCAACACTGCCACATTGGGGATCAAAATTCCACATGAGTTTTGGAGGGGACAACACATCCAAACTCCATCAGACAATGTCACCTAAAACCTTTCAATAGATTCCTATTAATTTAGGGTGAAATCTAAAACAGAGACCTCAAGCCCTATATCTCTGGATCAGGTTCACCTCATGCCACTCTTTCTTTTTGCTCACTGCATTCCAGCTACCCTAGTCTTTTCCCATGCTTCTACCAGACTCAAGTCTTTCATCACTTACTCTTTCTGTCTGCAATGCTTCTCATACCCTTATGCCCCACTTACCTAGTAACTTTTTTTTTGCAGCTGGCTGGTATGGGGAACCGAACCTTTGACCTTCCACTTACCTAGTTAACTTTTATTCATCCTTGGTATCTCTACTCAAATATCACTTCCTTTGAGAAACATTCTTATTCCTAGAACAGGTTAACCAAACCCCCACCCCAATACACTCTCATTGTACCCAGTACTTTGCTATGTAAATAGTTGTTATACTGTATTTTTTGATTTGTATTATTTTTTTTCCCAAATATTTTTGATCCATGGTCAAATTCACAAATATAGAACCTCAATTACAGAGGGCCGATTGTACATATAAAAGAGTACGGAAACATAGAGGAATATGAAGCTAACTCTATTGGGATCACAAAGTATCAATATTTGCTGAGGAAATAAGATGGAAACAAGAAGAAAGGCAAAGGCTTACCTAATACCTGAGTTCACATTCCTTGAATTCCACAATGCTAAGAACTCAGAAAAACATCAGTAATGTGGAAGCCATTTGTCTGTTTTTAGTTCTCACCAGTAGCTCATTCATTCAACAAACATTGCTTCCAGTATTACTAACTGAAACAAAACAAAGTCTCTCATGCAACATTCACTCCAGTAGAGGAGAGACTGTAAATCAGGTAGTGATAAGCACTAGGAAGGAAAATAAAGTAAAATAAGGGGAAAATGCTGGGAGTACTATTTTAGATAGTACAGTCAAGGTTAGCCTCTTTGGAAGAGATAGCATTTGAGCCTTAATGAAATAAGGGAGTCAGTCTTACATATATCTGAGGGAAGAACATTCTAGGCAGGGGGAACAGGAAGCGTAAACACCTTGAGACAAGTGTGTTGCAAGGAAGCCAATATCGCCAGAGCATGTGATTGAGGGAATAGGATTAACAGGAAATGTGATTTAATCTGTGTTTTTCAATTTATCAATTCTAGAAACACATGATCTATTGACTCCCCTTTGTAAAAGATTAAAAAATCAGGTGACATCTCTCATTCCTGATTTTGTCAGTATTGCATCAGTTTGGAATGTATTTGCTATAAGAAAGCAACCAAAACCATAAGGTTTACCATCAACATATTACTCTATGATACTGATGTATCAATTTGCCTAACATTTTAAGTTAATTTCTCACTACTAAAATTAGCAATCTAATGAAAAAACTTTTTTTGTACATATAGAACTTTCCTTTTTAAGATTGTTACCTTAGACTAATTCCTAGTAGATTACTAACTCAAAGGACTAAAATTCACATTTGGCATGTAACATTATAAGTCATAATATAATAATGATTACTAATTTACTGTGTGTTTGCCCTGTGCTTAGTGGTTTACTTGCAAAACCCTGTTTAATCCTCACAACAAAGTGAATAATATGGCATAATATAATAATGATTACTAATTTACTGTGTGTTTGCCCTGTGCTTAGTGGTTTACTTGCAGAACCCTGTTTAATCCTCACAACAAAGTGAATAATATGGTTATTCATATTTTAAAGATGAGAAATTGAAGTTTTGAGGATTTAAGTAATTTGTTCAAGGTCCTACAGCTAGATCAGTGGCCAAACTCGGATATGAACTCAGGTCTGATTCCTGAGTACGTTATATCTATTTCTCCAGATTTGTACTCTTCAACCACACTTCATTCATCCTGACTCTATTGATGACTGCCTACATAACAATGTTTAATCAGGTTTTTGTACTTTACACAAAATTATTTCCATCCACAACTACTCAAGACAGACTCACTCGTCATTTCTTCAACCCATCCAGTATAAAAAAGTAAAAAATTACAGTATCTGTAAAGATCTATGACTCTGGAATTTGAACTTGTGGGTAATTTTGTCAAAATACCAAAAATACAATATAAATGGGCTTTTAAAAAATGTTTCTGACATAAGCACTAAATATAGAGATAAACTGAGGTTGAAAACCACCTTAGAGATTACTCTGATTTATCATTTTTTTTTTGCAAAAGAGCAATCTAACAGCCAGACAAGAGACTGGCCAATTACCTCAGTTGGTTAGAGTGTGGTGCTGATAACACCAAGGTCAAAGGTTTGGATTCCTGTACCAACCAGCACCCTCCCACCCAAAAAAAGGGTAAGGGCCAGATGAGTTAAGTGTCTTATCCAAGCTTACACAGCAAGCTAACAGTAATGCTGGAACCATTAACTCCCAGCCCAGCACTCTTTCAGTTATAACATATTCCAATCAATTGAATAAACTCAGAGTTTTACTAGTATCTCGTCTTTCAAACAATAAGATGTAAAAGAAACAATTAAGAAAACTGTCACATTAAAAAGTCTGTTTCTAACTAATATCACATTGGCATTAAAGTTTTTATCCTTCCACCCAAAGTGCCTTATCACCTGCATTTCGAATTTAGAATAAAAAAGAAATGAAGAGAATACCTTTTTAGTCCATCTTTTTACTCCATTATATCCTTTGGTTACCAGCTGTCTATGAAAAAAGCTGTTGAAGAAGTGAACCTAGAACAGACACCAAATACAAGCAATGAGATTATATTAGGATGTGCTCAGATTTGACTTCAAAAGAAAATGAAAATTTAAAAATGCTTGAATATATAGACAAAAAGGGGAGGAAATTTTTCTTCTTAAAAATAGTGACCAAAATACAGAAAATACATGGTTTACAGAAGATTCTGTTCCAAATTTTCATTAGAATAACCTTATAGCTGTGGTCTATAGTCAGAACTGGAATGGGGCAATAAATAGATTACCTGAATCCAATCAAGTAGAGAAGCAACCTGACAAATCTCTCCAAATCAGGTGATAAAGTTGAAAGAGGCTATGAAGAAATGAGGTAACGATTACCTTGAACTCAAAGGATATGATTTACAAAACTAACCCTATGTGAAGGACGTGGATTTGGAAGACTCCCGTTGTCATAACAACTATAAAAAGGCCTTAGCATGATCATTTCTAGTACCAAAAGGAATACCCTGGCCATTCAGATGTCAGGTCCTGCATCCCTGTCTTCAAATTTCTGGCTTATAAGTGGTATCAGCCCATTTGAGATAGAAGTACTGTGGTCTTAAAAGTGTTCACTCAGTAACTTTAACTCACTTGAGATGATAAAACTGTTCACTTAATGTGGTTCTCAGGCTGTGGTCACGAGATCAGTAATATCAGCATCGCCTGAGAACTTAGAAATCCAAATTCTCAGGCCCCACCCCAGACATACTAAAGCAGAAATTCCAAGGGTAGGGCCAAGCAATCTGGTTTTATAAACCTCCTAGATGATTCTGACACACATTCTTTTGAGAACCATGTAGCTTAATACATGGATAAAAAGAGCTTGTAGTAGCTGTCTCTAGAGCAGTGATTCTCAAACATGGGGTATGTAAGAATCATCTGAAGGGATTGTTACAAAACAGACTGCTGGGCCCCACCTCCAGTTTCTGATTCAGTTGATCGGGGTTGGGGTCTCAGAATGTGCATTTCTTGTAAGTTCCCAGGTGATGCTGATGCTGATGATGCTGGTCTGGAGACCACACTTTGAGAACCACTGACTTAGTAAGTGATCTTTTAACCCCATGAAGGTTTAGAATTAAATGTAGAGATGATAAAAGTAAATTAAACACTTAAAATTAACACTTTTATGCTAAAAATAATCTGTATGTGTTTATACTTAAACTTTCTGGTGATTAAACGATTTCTGACATAATAGAGAATCTGACAGATTAACTTCGTGATTCCAATTTATGATGCATGATAGATTTGATTTTAAGTAGAAAGTTATAAAACATTTCTCTATATCCATGAACAGTACTGGAATGTGGAATTCATTATATCTATCTATTTATTAGATTTCTAAAAGCTTTAAAAAGTACTCGGAAAGTTTTGCTGACCATCAGGCATTTGAGTACTTGGAAAGAAAAATTAATAATTAAATTTTAAAAGAGTGGTTTTTTGGGTGGCTTGCCAGTACAGGTATCCAAACCCTTGACCTGGTGTTGTCAATATCATGAAAAAATAGTTTTAATATGTAACTAAGCTCTTAAGGGAATTCAGGGTTTATGAGGGTTGAGTTTATATTTGAACCAAGCACCAAAAGTTTATCAAAGAAGTGAAGATGAATACTATTTGATGGAGTTTGGATGTGTTGTCGCCTCCAAAACTCATGTGGAAATTTGATCTCCAATGTGGCAGTGTTGGAAACTGATTGAGTCATGGGGGTGGATCCCTCATGAATGGATTAATGCTCTCCCAGGGGGAGGGGGGATTAATGAGTGAGTTCTTGCTCTATTAGTTCCCACGAGACCTCATTACTTAAAAAGACCCTGGCACCTTCTCTCTCTCTTGCTTGCTTCCTCTCGCCACGTGATCTGCTCATACCCACCGGCAACCTGCCACTTTCTGCTATGAGTAGAAGCAGCCTGAGGCCTGTGCCAGATGCAGCTGTCCCAAAATCGTAAGCCAAATAAACCTCTTTCCTTCATAAATTACCCAGTCTCAGGTATTTCTGTTATAACAACACAAAACGGACTAAAACACTATTTCACATTTCTATTTTTACCGATTTTTTTTGTTTTGGCGGCTGGCTGGTACAGTGATCCAAACCCTTGACCTTGATAATACAACACGGTGTTCTAACCAACTGAGCTAACCAGCCAGACCCCTATTTTACATTTGTAAAGAGAGTAAGCCTTTAAGTTAAATTTAAAAGCTTAAACAGTCCCTTTCGTGCATCTCCCCATCAAAAAAAAAAAAAAAAAACCCCTT
>NW_007726433.1:28562-56563 GCF_000696425.1 Galeopterus variegatus
AACAGTCCCTTTCGTGCATCTCCCCATCAAAAAAAAAAAAAAAAAGCCCCTTCAAGATAACAAACACAAATAAGTAGGAAAACACTGTCACCATGACTTTCTTACGCATAAGTGATTTGATAAAACATATGCTCAACCCTAGAACATGATCGCAAAACCTAACCCTTTTTTAAAAATCTAAGAAACAAATAATTACATAAAGTTTAAATGCAAAAAACTATTCCTTTTAATACATAAGGACTCTCTCTCCTGAAGAGGAAATTTTCACTTACTTTGTCTGGGACTGCATCCATTATCAGCTCGCCATACATATTAATGACCTATAAAAAGTCAACATAAAACCAGCTTACTAACCCTACACAATTCACAACATCCCCATCAGAATGAATAACATATTGATACTGCTAACAGTAATCTAACATTTTGGAACCTGGAGTTAGTGAATGAATCACTTTAGAACGGAACAAAGAATTTTTGATTCCAAAAGATAATTGTCAACCCAGAGGTTATAATTATATTCTGTTGACCAAGATCCTTTGTCACTTTTCCACTACACTAACCTGGTCATTTAGCCAGTTCTGACCATCCAGGGTCACCAGATCATCCATATCCAGCATGTGCTTATTGTAGAAGATGCGGAAGTTGCATTTTTGATGTCTGGCCCGATAGTTTGTTATTTCCCTATTGATAAACGATTTTCTAAAACAGAAAGATTTTAAAAGGTTAAAAAAAACATGAATTTTATTCAATTTATTTCTAAGTATCTTTTTCCCTTAAATCAAGAGAAAAGTCACATAAGCTAACAATTTTATTTTCAAGGGATTATCTGTAGCACATTGACATACCTATTAGAAAAGTCTTCATTAAACACATCTTTTAATCTTCCAAGGACATCTTTTTCACTGAGTGGGACCAAACTGCCATACTTCTTCATAACTTCATCTAGGAATCCTTAAATAAAAGAAGAAAAGTTAAGATGGATAAACAAACCATTTTCAACAAAGTCACTCTCCCAACACTTAACCTATACACAATACTTATTCTTAACCTATATTAACACATAGTATTACATTACAATTTAAAAAATTTTTTTTAATTATGTCTTTTTTAAAAAAATAAAATAGATTAGGTCCTTATCGTTCTTTTTGTTGTTTGGGGGTTTTTTTAGGCCCTTCTCTTTCTAATCTAGAGGAAAATGCTGTGACAAATCATTTCACATTGTAATTTTAAGCTACTCATGCACCGTTAGAGGAAATGGCTAAAAAACTAAAGACTGGAATTTTTCCGTAGCTTATCCTTGGAGAAGACTCCTTTCTCCTAAGGAGTGAAAACTAAAGGGCTTAACCTGGTTAAATGTGTCTATCCTTTTGGTAACTGAAGGAATTGTTTTTAAAAATCACAATTAGAGAAAATTAATTGGTGAGATCATTGTCACTATTATTTGATAAAAGTGTATTATATCAGCAAGGGACAATATCATACAATTTGACAATTATTATACTCATGACACTGAATAACCCTGTGAGGTGAGCTTTACTGGATAACAGTGAGGAATATTTTAAGATGGGAAATAGAATTTAAAGGGTGACTTTTTGGCCAGACTATATAGGACAGTCTTCAGATCAATTTAAGTAATATGTATATGCATGTAATGGCTTCCAGGAGGATCCACTGAAGAAACATACCTAAACAGGTCCTAAGAAATAAAACCAGGACATTATTTCTAAGCAAGTACAAACAAGCTGAGGCAAAGCTTAGAAGCTCACAAAAGTACAAACACGACTTATGACTTAGGCTGTTCACTGATGCTAAATAGGGAGAGCAACAGCCTAGCTAACCATCAAGTCTGACAGATAAGTCTACAGAGTTCAAATGAGAAAAACGAGGAGGGCTGTTGGCCACATATCTTACCCAGCTACTTTTGTAACTCCAGGAATGGCCTCTGCTATGCATCAATACAAAACATACAGGAAAGGCTGGCCAGTTAGCTGAGTTGGTTAGAGCATGATGTTATAACACCAAGGTCAAGGGTTCAGATCCCCATACTGGCCAGATGCCCCCCCCCCAAAAAAAAAAAAAAAGACTGGACAGGAAAGATCTCAACAGTGTCCCAGGAATGAAGTGTTTTATTTCATACAGGGGGAGGGGCAGACAAGAGTGAAAAACCCATTTTTCCTCTCATTAATTTTCTACCAGCATGGCTCCAAATTTGAAAGGCTTAAGACAAAAGCAAAAGGTCAGGGTACAGTAAACAGGAAAGAGGTATTTGTTTATGCCTGGTTCTGGTCTAGGCTTTAGGCAAATATAGAAGACAGTAAGGTAGTCCCACATTCCAACTTAATCAGTGTAGGAAATAAAGATTTGGAGCTTCAAAACTGGGAACAGAGCATATATTTGCCTCTGGTGTTTACTGTACCATATCTTATAGTTACCCCTGTGTTTACAGGGTAATGGACCCAACAGAAGATAAGGAATCCCAACATTTGAAAAACTGCATTTAAGGAACAAATTTTATATAAAAATAATGGCCCTAACAACAAAAAATATTAAACTTTAGGCCCCACAACCCTGATTGAGGCTCCTCAAATAAGAAAGCAGTCTCCTCTACCAATGAGATATGGACCCAATTCCAAACCAGTATCATGGGAAAGAGCTGTTCTTGTTAAATGTTATTTCTGGGTGGTATTATGGAGATTAAGTTGTTATATGGTTTTATCTGTATTTTTATTTTCACTTTTAGGTGATAAACATGGATTCCTTATGCAGCAGAAAAGCCCTACGAGATCTTCAAGAACCCAAGGTGATAATATCTCACTCATACACACCATTATCTCATTGTGACCACAGCAAAAAACAGTTAAAGAATACTTATTATAAGACTTATAAGACAAGCACTAGCATATTTCATTTAATCCTTAATAATGACCTTGTTAGTTATTAAGATAATAGTTAACAAGATATACCTTGTTAGTTATTACAAAGATATTACCCCTACTTTACAAAAGGAGATACTGAAAGCTTAGGAAAGTTAAGAAGCTTCCCCAAGAACATTTAACTAGGATATGAAAGAACTAAGATTCCAGGCCATGTGACTATAGAAACTAGGCTGTCAGCTATTATGCTATGCCATCTCCAAAGCAAGAAACACCCATCATCTTTTCTCTACCAAAACAGTTTGGTTCTTCATTTCACCTTTCCCTTTTAATACCTGTGGGCCAAGAATTACCCAGAAACAGATCTCATAAAATGACAGTTAATGCCATTAGTCTTTACCCACTTACTTTCACTAAACTAATTAAAAAAGGAAAAATGCATTTGGAATACACAATTTGTTTCACTCCAGAAATACTTAAACTTCAATGTTACCCAAGAAACAAAGGATAAAATGTTAGGAAAAAATAACAGACAAAAACTATAGTGTATCCTACAAGTATAAATAGTAATAATACGAAAAATAAAACCTGAGGTGTTATTTTGGAAGTTAAATTACCCATCATGTTAAACTGACTGCACTGGATAGTTTTTCCTTGAGACTACTGACCTGGGTCACATCCCACCCTGAATGTGAAATGAACTTCACTGTGTTGAGCACATAAGAAATACAACCACTTGGTTCTCAACAAAATACACACCTCAGAAAGGTCCCACCAACAATAAGGAAGGTATAAAGTATCTAAGAAACTTAAGAAATGTACAAAACCTACATGAAAAGCTGCAAACTACTACTAAGGGGAGTAAGTCAATAATTCTTTGTTTTTTTAGACAGGAAACTCAATATTGTAATGACTGCAATTTTCTCTAAATTTATCTATAAATGTAATGCAATACCAAGAAAAACTATACTCCAATCCAAAATTCATCTCAGCTGGGCCGGCCCGTGGCTCACTCGGGAGAGTGTGGTGCTGATAACACCAAGGCCACGGGTTCGGATCCCATATAGGGATGGCCGGTTAGCTCACTGGGTGAGCATGGTACTGACAACACCAAGTCAAGGGTTAAGATCCCCTTACCGGTCATCTTTTTAAAAAAAAAAAAAAGACAAAATTCATCTCAGCACAAAAATTTGAGAACTTCCTAGAAAAAAAAAATTTTAATTAACAAAGAGAGGTGAATAAAGGGCAGGAGAAGAGAAAGAGGGCACAGTCCTGTCAATTACAAAACTAACTACAATAATTAAAACAAAACAGTGCTAGCATAGAAAGAGACCAAGTCCAGAAAGAGACCCAAGAGCAGGTGGCATTTCTAACCACAGGGAAAAGAATGAATTACTCAATAAATAGTATTAGAACTAAATCTTTTACTCACAAGTGGAATTCATTTTGGTGTAAAGAATGAGATAGGGACCCATCTTTACTTTTTTCCAAAGAACTAAATTAAAAATAACACATTAAAAGTCTAGAAGAGGCTGGCTGGTTAGCTCAGTTGGTTAAAGTACGCTGTTGTAACACCAAGGTCAAGGGTTCAGATGCCTACACTGGCCAGCCGCCAAAAAAAAAAAAAAAAATCTAGAAGAAAATAGAGTTAAAACATTTTTTATAAACATTTATTTTATAAGTGAGAACAAGCTTTTTAAGTTTTTTTTCCGAATATTGTGTACGTGACCATAAACATTTTAAAATAAAGTGGCAGTCACCCCAGAATTCCTTTTGAACGTTCATGTCCTTGAACATGTATTTCTTAAACATGTAAGTGGCATACTAACTCTTCCCGAAGCTGCTTTTTTCCATTCAATACACCATGGACACTTTTTCCTCTAAGTCAATTCAAAATGAGCTAGTCCATTAAATGGGCATGCTGTATTTTAAATATTCCCTAATGACCTAAAGTTGTTCACTTTTAGCTCTCTAAATAATGTGACAAATAAAATCCTTGATTTGTCTTTGTTCAGTTATTTCCCTAGGAAACACTGGCTAAAAAAATTCAAACTTCTGGGTCAAAGGGCATGCATAACTAAACTTCTAAATTTTCATTTATGATTTTTGCTATATACATATACAAGATTTTAAAGTTTATTGAGTCAACTTGGTATATTTTTATTGCTTCTGAGTTTCCCACCATGTGTAACAGTGTCTTACCAATATAAGATTATAAGAATGGTCTCCTGCTCAAACAACTCAATAACAAGAAAATTACCCAATTAAAAATTAGGCTGAGGACCTGAAGAGACACTTGTCAAAAGACAAACAAATGGCTGACAGGTATGGGGAAAATGCTTACCAGGGAAATGTAAATTAAAACCACAATGAAATATCATTTCACAACTGTTAGAATGGCTTTTATCGGGCCGGCCCGGTGGCGCACTCGGTAGAGTGTGGCGCTTGGGAGCGCGGCAGTGCTCCCGCCGAGGGTTCGGATCCCATATAGAGACCAGTCCGCTCACTGGTTGAGCGCGGTGCGGGCGCGACACCGAGGGTTGCAATCCCGTTGCCGGTCGCGGTACGGGCACAACACTGAGGGTTGCGATCTCGTTACCGGTCACAAAAAAAGACAAAAAGGAAAAAAAAAAAAAAAGAATGGCTTTTATCAGAAAGACAAAAGATAACAAGTACAGTAGTCCCCCCTTATCCACCAGAGATACATTCCAAGACTCCAGGTGGAAGCCTGAAACCTGACTGCCATCCATTGGAACCCGTTTTCTGTTCATGTCTTCCACCCACATATTCACGGCCTTTTCCATCTTAACTAAGCACTCATCGTGCACTGTGGCTGTAACTTTTGCAGTTTGTGGTGTGACAGCAAAACCAGCACAAATTTTTTTCCTTATCCACAATTTGATGGAGAAAAGATTCATTCTTACTGTACATCACAACAATCTCAGCATAAGTTTTTTCTTTTCTTGAGTCAAGAACTGTCACCTTTTCACTTGGAAGAAATCCGTCCCTTTACTGCTTCTCTTTGGCTTATCTGAATTGCCACCATCACTGCTCTTGTGCTTTGGGGCCATTATTAAGTAAAATAAGGGTTACTTGAACACAAGCACTGCAATACCATGACAGTTAATCTAACTACCAAGACGGATACTAAGTGACCAATGGGCAGGCGGTGTATGCATCATGGATACACTGGACAAAGGGATTATTTACATCCCGGGCTGGACAGAGATGGACAGTGCAAGATTTCATCACTCTACTCAGAACATGCAATTTGAAACTCCTGGGTTACTTCTGGAATTTTCCATTTAATATTTTCAGACCACAGTTGACTGCAGGTAACTAAAACTTTGGCAAGCAAAACCACGGATAAGGTGGGGCCTACTGTATTGGCAAGGATGTGGAGAAAAGGGAACCCTTGTACACTGTTGGTGAGAATGTAAACTAGTACAGCCATTATGGAAAACAGTATGTAGGTTCCTCAAATAATTAAAAATAGAACTATCATATTTCCTTTGGATATATAACCAGAGGGAGAACTGCTGGGTCATATGGTAGTCATCTGTATTTGTTTCTAGTTATTAGAGAAATCTGTCTTTATTCTAGAATAGCATAAACAACAGATACAGTTTTTTAAAGATTTGCTAGGACTCTGTACTTTGTGCCTTTTTGTGAGGAAGAACTTTTTATACATTCTTAATGGTTAAAAAAATTATTTAAATTACCAAGAAGTAACTCTCTCCTAACTCCCCAGAAAAAGCCATTTACAATAATTTGATACACCTGTCCAGATGTCCTATACAAATGCATGTGCACGTGTATATACACACACTCATCCTAGATATGGGCATATTTATCTTTTAACAAAATGATATACCATTTGTGACTTATTGTTTTCACATTATATAGACACCTTTCAGTATCAAAATACAGATCTAACTTATTCTTAAACAGCTGCATAGTATACCATTGCCTGAATGTACTATAATTTATCCTTCAATAGAAACATTCATTTTGGTTGTTTTCAAGTTTTTTTAGTACAATAATACAAGTAATGCCCCTATGCAAGCATATTTGTACTCTTTTTTTTTTATCTAGGATAAATTCCACAGAGAATGGACCAAAGACTGATAATGTCATACTGTCTTCCAAAAATGTTCATACCAATTTATTTCATGGGAAAGATTTTGACGAGAAGGCTTTTTAAGGCATGATGTAAAAAACTAGAAGCCAGAAAGTCAAACACAGATAAATTTTGTTATGTAAGAACTGAAAATTTATGTTAAGCAAAAATATCATAAATAATGTTGGGATACTGAGAGCTTTTATCTTTTGGGAGGGATAATTCTTATGACATTTATTGTTAGTAATTAAAACAACATGTGTACAACTAGAATGACGATGAGGTCCACGAAGGAAGGAATGAGTAAGTCTTGTTCATTGCTACATTCTTAGAAACCAGTGCCTGGTACATAGGAACTTCTCATACATTAAATAAATAAAACAGAAACAATCCAATAGAAAAACAGGCAAACAAAAACCATGCACAAACAAAAAACAGCCAATAAACACAAAAAAAGCCATTCGAACTTAAAAACTAAAAGCGCAAATTAAAACAAAACTCTGATCTATAAGACTGGCAAACCTTAACAAGTGTAAACTTGTTCAACTTTTTGAATGGTAATTTAACAATTCTCTTAAAATTTTAAGTGTGGGGCCGGCCCGTGGCTCACTCGGGAGAGTGTGGTGCTGATAACACCAAGGCCCCGGGTTCGGATCCCATATAGGGATGGCCGGTTCGCTCACTGGCTGAGCGTGGTGCTGACAACACCAAGTCAAGGGTTAAGATCCCCTTACCGGTCATCTTTAAAAAAAAAAAAAAAAAAAAGATAAAACTTTAAGTGTGAATATTCTTTCACCAGCAATTCTAATACTGAGAACTTAACTTACAGAAACAACTGTATAAATATAAATAAAATTATATAAAGAAATAATTTCATTGCACCATTATTTTACAGAAGAAACAACTGGAATCAATGCAAGTGGCCACCAATCAAGGATTAGTTAAGTAAGTTATAGAACACCAATATAATGCAGCAATACAAAAGGCTTCCAGAAGAATGTCTAACTGCTTAAAGGGAAATCCACATGTGAGGAAGAAAAACACAGAACCTTCTAGAAAGGATAATGAACAGCAAGTGTGGGTTAGGGGATGAGGGAGAATAAAGGAAGAGTGCATACCAGAAAGACAAACTGACAGCTGTTCATCATCCACTGGAGATGTTTTTTGACTATTCTTCCCACCTCCCACTTGATTTTCTAGTTTGAGTCCACAGTACACCAGAGGAGCTTCCAGTGGACTTTTACAGTAAGGATGGTCCAGCAACTTAGAACTGAGAATGTTCTGCTTGAGAGATCCATTTTCCTCCATCTGGTATGAGTTCTCATTTTGAACAGTCTCTTCAGACTCAGGCCCATCTATACTACACACAGATTTATCTCCTCCAGACACTGACAGTTTCACTCTGTCATCAGTGACAGTATTTGTCCAATTTTCCTGACCCAGAGTCACAATTTCTCTTTTGGTTTCTGAGATGAATACATTACCAGAATGATGTTCTGATAATGGGATGTCATGAATCAGCTCTGTACACTCCCACTTAGGAGAGGAACAGGGTGACTGGTCCCAGGTATATGTGGCACTGCCATTCTGTTGGTCAGGGAATGCTTCATCTAAACTAAGCTCTTTGCCCAAGAAAGGGCTTCCTTTAGTGTGGCCATCAGGCACATGAGAGTTCTTTCCCTTCACCACAGCATTGCTGTCCATTTCCGGAAAGTACGGCTGATGCCAATAAGAAGGGTCTTTAGGTTCTGGGGAAGGGAATGGGCTGCAACTGCCGCCCTCACCGTTCCTCCTAAGGGTCTCTTGATGGTCCCCAGTGACCTTCTGCACCCAGCTTCGCTGGACTTTTCTTAGTTTGCAAATTTTGCTTTTTGTTCTGAAGTGCTGGGATCTGAGAATCCTGTATCGAAATCTAATCATGGATAATTTCTCATACATCATCAGAGGAGACACTTTTATCCTTCTATGTTGGTTAAGTTGGAACGTTTTTCGACTCAGGGGTCCCCCATTCCTGTGGTGCTCCAGACCCTGGTAGCAACTGTAACAAAAGCGCTTTCTCTTATGGTTGCTCAAGGTGACCACAATCGTGCTGCTCTCAGCTGGATTTTGGCTCTCCCCATTGAACTTCATGGGAAAATCAGAAGCTTGTGGCTCTGTCCTAAGTCTTTGACCACTGGCCTGACCTAAAACACTATATGCTGGTAAGTCAGCAACTGCCTTCAAGAGACTTTTCTCCCCACAGTATTCATGGTCAGAGTTCTTTGCTGATGACAGCAACTTCTCTGCTTGGAGTTTCAGGAGAGTGCTTGAGGATGAAATAAAGTGTTTACTGTCCTTTCTTTTCACTTTTGAGGACAAAGTACTAACGTTTTGAGTTGCCACATTGGACTTGGTCTTAGTACAAAAATGTTCATCCTGTATCCACGTTTTCTGGATTTGAAGGGCTGAGGATGAAATAAAGTGTTTACTGTCCTTTCTTTTCACTTTTGAGGACAAAGTACTAACGTTGTGAGTTGCCACATTGGACTTGGTCTTAGTACAAAAATGTTCATCCTGTATCCACGTTTTCTGGATTTGAAGGGCCTTCTTTCTACACTGGAAATGCCTCAAATGTCTATTCCTAGTAACTGGCCTTCCCAACTTAGCTTTCAGTATGCATAAGTGTTGCTGCAAGTAAAACTTCTTAAAGCCTCCAAACCCAGTATTCCACTTCTCAGAAAAGGCTAAGTGGATTCCTTTCCTCCATAGAATTTTCCTGTGTTTTTTCATTTTTCTGATGCATAATGATATCTGGATGCAGCTGTAAAGAAGAGAAAGAAAAGTTACATTTTGATCTAAAAATAAGGTCATAAAGACATATTCGCAGCACTTAAGGTAAAAAACTGAAAAAAGAGCATAAAACACTTCAATTTAGACTATCAGACATAATGAAATTCTACCTAATCAAGGTTTTCAGGGAAGAAATGAGTACTCTAACAAGACCCCATTTACTGTACACCTGCCTGAGAGAAGTTTCAAGAATCATTTCCCAGTTTCTGGTGGAATGCACAGGGCAGAGAAAAAGAATTTCTAAGTGTTGGCTCTGCTTCTCATTAAGTGACTTTAAGGAAGTCACCCAAATTCTGTGTTCTTATTTACAAAATGAAAGATGGGAAAGGGAGAAGGAAATAAATACCACTTATGACTGATTCCAATCCATTTATTTATAATTTGCCCAGAGCAAAACAATTTGTTTCGTTCAGCAAATTTTTAAAAGAAAGGGCAGGTACTTTTACTCTGTAGTTATCCACAGGTAAATAAATATTCAATAAATACATGTGCTATCAGTATGTCATGTTCTTCTTTTGCCAAATATTTGGTCTTCCCATTTCCTGGCATACAACTCTTAAAATCCATGTAATCTCCAAAATAACAAATGTCTTTTTGTATGCTAATAATTGAATGATGGCTGGCAGCACCTAGGTAGCTTAAGGAAGGGAGCTGGTCACCAGAAAGACAAAGGTATGAGTACAGGGTTGGGACTTTCAGCCCCAATCCCCAGCCTCTGAGGAGGGGAGAGGTAAAGGTTAAGCTGATCAGCAATGGCCAATGATGTCATCAATCACGCCTATGTAATGAAGCTTCCATAAAAACCCAAAAGGACTGGGTTCAGGGAGCTTTCAGATAGCTAAACACACAGAGGTTCCTAGAGGGGGGCACCAGAGAGAGGACAATGGAAGCTCTGTCCTCCTTCCCCCATACTTAATATTTACAGATGATGAGATGCATAGGGTAAGGTGTTTCTCTGACTTCTGTGAGCTCCTCCAGAAAATTAATCAAACCCAAGAAGGGAGTCATGAGAACCCCAATTTATACCTATAGTCTGACAAAGCACAGGTAAAACAATGTGGGGTTTACAATTGGCATTGGAAGTAGGAGGCAATCTTGTGGGACTGAGTCATCAACCTGTGGCATCTGATGTATCTTCAGGTAGACAGTGTCAGAACTAAATTGAATTAGAAGACACCCAGCTGGTCACCTGAAGAATCTGCTGCAGAACTGATTGCTTGCATGATGTGTGGGGGCATCTGGTGTCAGAAGTGTGTTGTGAGAATATAGTAAGAGAAACTGAGTTTGTTTATTCCCCTATATTCTTAGGGATATATATGCAGGGACAGGACTCTAACAGGTGCTTTCACCCAGTTATGGTTCTGGCTCTCAAGTGAATATAAGGAAAAAGAACCAACACAAGCATACACACATGAATTTCAGGAAAACACTGATAGATGGCAGATGGAAATGAATGACAGTCAAAACCAAACATGATTTTCCTTCAGGATTTAATATGATTGATGGATCTTGGATGTGACCAGCGCCATTTTATACACAATAAGCACAAAATAGCTGCCAGCCTTTTCCTTACAAGAAACTTCGTGGTTTCTGAGACACAGAAACTCCTCTACTTCCGCATGGGTGCAACCTTCCACCTGATTGCATCCGCCAGCCTTATCTTCCACTCCAGCACCAAACCCCTTCCCTGATTATGTCAGCCTTCCCTACAGTCTATATAAGCTCTCCCACCCCCAGCCTGGTGCTGCCCTCCATTTTGAGCGCAGCCCAGCAGATTTTCTCCCTTTAATAAAGCCTGATCATCACCCGGCACCTCAGCGCATTTTCTTTCAATGATCTAATATTATTGGAGGCTCTTTAGCTTAGAAATAAAGGCACCAACCATTGCAGGTAGACTAGAAGAAATACTAGACTATAAATGAGAAACCAATATTCTAATTTACTAACAAACTACTAAGAAAAGCTGTATTACAGGATAGCTGACCAGGTAGCTCAGTTGGGTAGAGTGTGGTACTGATAATACCACGGTCCAGGGTTCGATCCCTGTATCAGCCACCAAAAAAAATTTTAAAAAAATAAAAGCTGTACTACCTTTCTGTGCATCAGTTTTCTCTGGGGAAAAAATAGAGGACTCAAGATATGTTTACCTAAAGTCCCTCTCCAAATCCCACTGAGATGACAGAAGTCATTTTTAAAAAGGCAAAAACTCTTAAACATAAAGACAATGAAAGAGGAGACAGGAGCAATAAGATTTTTGAAGGAGGCAAGCAGATGAATGAGTGATAACAGACTTATTAACAAGTCGAAAGAGCTGAAATCTAAGCCAGCAGTAGGAGAGGCCAAGAAGCAGCAAGCTACAGGACCGCAAAAAGGCTCAAAATTGAAGGTAACAAATACTTATGAAGATCAGGAGTATGGGTGGAGCTGAAAAAGGAATGACTTGTTGAAAGTCTGAATAAGCAGCAGTCAGACCTCCAGAACCCTTCTATCCTGGCAGATAGCATTTTCACTTTCTGGGGAGAATGAACAGAACAGTTGGGCACATCGTACTGAGGGCAGAGGTACACTAGGAGGACAATTGAATTTACACAGTGAATTCCCTTCCCAACCCTTTCTACCCTCAAGAAAGAGACCAGTCTAGTTGGGGGAAGAGGGGGGATTTCATTCAAAGAGAAAAGACCAACAGACAGTGACATTTGGGAGTGCCTCAACAAAACAGGCCTGGAACAATACTCTAGAGTGTATCCTAAAGTTTAACAAACAATTAAACCCCAATCCCTCCCTAACTCCACAATAGCAGGTAACCATCCCTCCCCTACCCCAAGATTGAAAGCTTATCCTTCAGAACAGACAGAGGGATTCAGGCACAGTTTGAAAATAGAATTATACAGTGAATATGAGACTCCCAACACTCTTTCCCATTCATCTCCCAGGACCCTGGCAGTCTATCTTACCCATTCAAGTGGAAGACTAAAAGGTTCTTCTCTGGAGAACCTGCTTAGTACACAAGAAAATCCATAAAGATATAGGTATTCCCTACAAAATGGCCCGGCATGGCCCACAGAAAATCCCAAAATTGTCAAGTCCCACATGTGTTCAGTTTCCAAGCAACTTCTTCATGGTCATTCTTTAGAGGCCAAGCATCACCAGGTCTCTAGGAATAAAAAGCAGATCAAAAGAGATAAAAGCAAAAGTTAAATACAGATTAGTAACTTTGAAAAACTAACAGGGAGGGAGAGAAAAGGGAGTTATTGCTTAATGGGTACAAAATTTCAGCTGGGGAAGATGAAAAGGTTCTGGAGATGGATGGTGGTGACGGTTGCACAGCAATGTGAATGTACTTAAGGCCACTGAACTATACATATAAAAATGGTTAAATTGGTGAATTTTGTTATGTATATTTCACCACAATTTTTAAAAAGGAGGAAAAAACCTAACACTATCCTCAAAGGGTAAAAGAAAATACTATATCCATTGAAGAAAAAAAAGCATTTTTTTTTAAAAAAAAAATTGAAAACAAGAAAATAGCCTTAAAAATTAAAACAGCAGAAATGAAAAGCTCAACAGAAAGCTTGGAAGTATAAAAAATAAAATAAAATAAACCAAGTCAAAAGACAACTGATAAACCAGAAGAAAATATTTACAACATATATTATAAAGGGCTAATATCCCTAACATGTAAAGAACTTTTTTTTAAAAAAAAAAAAGAAGATTACCAGTAAGGGGATCTTAACCCTTGACTTGGTGTTGTCAGCACCACACTCTCCCAAGTGAGCTAACCGGCCATCCCTTTATGGGATCTGAACCCATGGTCTTGGTGTTATCAGCACCGCACTCTCCCAAGTGAGCCATGGGCCGACCCCCAAGTAAAGAACTCTTAAACTGAAGGACAAAGGACAAAAAACCTGATGGGAAAATGGGAAAAAGACATAGGAGACAATTCACAAAGATTTTTAAATGGCCCTGAAACATGAGAAAAGATATTCAACTTCACTCACAAGAAAATTGGCAAAAATTGGCAACACATTCTGCTGGTGGAAAAGGTCTTTTCACACTTTGCTAGTGAGAATACAAATTGATACAATGTGGAGGAGGAGAAGTGGTGGGCAAATGGATACAAAACTATGCTAGCTACCCTAACTGAATAATACTGTGCAGTATATGCATTTATTGAAACACACTGTACCCCCACAAATAAAATAAAAGACTTTTTCAAACAAAAAGAAAAAAAAACTGATACAATCTTTTTGGAATGGAATTTGGTCATATCTAATAAAACTATGAAATAATCTACTTTTTAATCCAACAACCCCACTTTAAGGAATTTACCCTGAAGACACACCAGCAATAATCACAAAAATACATATGTACAAGGCTATTCATTGTAACATTGTTTGTAATAGCAAAATATCAGAAACAACCCGAATGTCCACACACAGGAGTGGTTGAATTATCTTATGTTTATCCACACAATAAATGAAGCTGTAAAAGAATAAGGATGAGCTCAATGAACTAACATGGAATGATTTCCAGGATATATCATTAAGTGAAAAAGCAAAGTTCAAATGGATATCAATAATATGCCACCACATGATGGGAACAAGGTGGGAACAGGGTGAAAAGAATGGAGGAATTGGAAAGGGGCAGAAGAGATGAGGAGGGGAACAGCACTTCTCTGAATATGGCTTTTTGTAAAGTTCTGGCTTTTTAGAACCATATTAATGTTTTGAATGGTTAATTTATACAAAGAATTAAAACCAACCAGAATGCAGGAAGAACCCAAAATGAAATACAAACCATAAAAAATGAATGTAACTGGGCCGGCCCGTGGCTCACTTGGGAGAGTGCGGTGCTGATAACACCAAGGCCACGGGTTCGGATCCCATATAGGGATGGCCGGTTGGCTCACTGGGTGAGCATGGTGCTGACAACACCAAGTCAAGGGTTAGGATCCCCTTACCGGTCATCTTTAAAAAAAAAAAAAAAAAAAAAAAAAAAATGAATGTAACTGTATTTCAAATGAATAACATAACCACACTGAAGAGAGAGTAGAGAAGATTTAGCCAAAGTAATACTGGAAAACAGTATTTTGGCTGTATGCTCTAAATCTAAAGACAAGGGATTATACAGAAATACTCAGGGCTGGCCAGTTGGCTCAGCTGATTGTAGCACAGCCTTATAACACCAAGGTCACAGTTTTAGATCCTAATACCAGCTGGCCACAAAAAGAAAAAAAGAAAAGAAATACTGTACATTGGTTGGCAAATTTATTTTTCACAGAATTGTGTTAATTCTGAAACTACTTCGTAAGTATTCTAAAATGAGCAAATAAGTAAATATTTTGTGAATAATCAGAACTAGGTTCCTCACTGTTGGAGAAAGAAGCTACAAAGAACAAAAGAAAGTGAGAATTAAATCCACGGTGCCAGATTGAAATCAGAGGAATCAGGGCTGGCTTGTTAGAGTATGGTGTTATAATATCAAGGTCAAGAGTTCAGATCCCAACACCAGCCAGCCGCCAAAAAATAAAAACAAAAAATGAAAGATTACAGGGCACTTAAAAAATAAATAAATTTTTGGGCCGGCCCAGTGGCGCACTGCTACAGTGCGCCGCTTGGGAACGCAACGGCGCTCCAGCCAAGGGTTAGGATCCCACGTACAGACCGGCCGCTCACTGGCTGAGCGAGGTGCGGGTGCAACACCGAGGGTTGCGATCCCGTTGCCGGTCCCGGTCCGGTACGGGCGCGACACTGAGGGTTGCAATCCGTTGCCAGTCACAAAAAAAGACAAAAAGGAAAAAAAATAAAAATAAAAATAAATAAATAAATTTTTTAAAAAACTTATCAGTATGAACTCAGTATTTAATTTACCTACAGACATAGATACAGAAGTGTACAGATACATATTTCCTAGCTCTGTCTGCTTAGAGGGCCTAGAAGCAACACCATTTTAGTAGCAATGAGTACCTCTAGTACACAGATCTTGGTTTCTAAATATTATTCTTCACTTAAAGAGATGGCTGCTGATTCCAGAGTTGGGACAGAGGAAACATAAGACGAGCCTGGAGTATCATCAGGGTGCCAGAAAGTATACCGTTCTCAACAAATAATGACAATATGTCAAAATGACACAAGAGCCAACCTAAAGGGACTCGCAATGGCCAAGAAAATTTTGAGCAACCAAATATATAATGACAGTAATGGATTATAACTCAAGAATAAAATATCAGAGTTTACAGTGATATAAAAAATTGACTAAATAAATAAAAGGGGAGGTAAATGAAAGGGGTAGCTCTTCCTCACACAGAATTTCAAATTAATAAATATAGAAGGAATGATGGAAATAGAAAAGTTACAATTCAACCCCTCTCAGAAATAACTGACTCAGGCAAGAATCATCAATGGATGCTAAGATTAGAGGGTAAAAGTACAATGAAAAAACAGATGTTTACATAGTCTCAAAGTATCTCCTGTCAGATACTAAAAATTACAAAGGGAAAAATAGTAACTTTCAATGGAAAAACATGGCAAACATTACCAGGTGATCAAGGTTAACATCAACAGTATGAGACACATGGACATATATCATATGCCTCATGATGTGGCACAACATCACTTTTTTGAAACTGTCAAAAAATGTCAGAAAAGCTAAGTGAAGTGTGTACAAAAATTTTGTAATACCTTTGCAAGTTTTTCTGTAAGTTTGAAGTTATTTCAAAGTTAAAAAAAAAAATTTTTAATATTTAAAATTTTAAGTAAATCTCCCAGAAAGTACCACGAATAATAGACTGAAAATAACAAAGATAAGAAAAGGAAAGGATCGGACAGTTGCAGGGAGCCCTAAGCATTTTCTAATTGTTAAGCTTTCCCTTTTCCACTTGAGAAACTGTTTTAGACACTCTATGCTCCATTGTAGACTCTGGCCCCTGCCATTTACCCTGCTTGCCTCCTGGGCCCGCTATCTATGAGATAACAGCAGTCTCACACCTCCCAGAGGCCAGAGGCCAATTAGGCCCCTAAAGTGACCAACAGACTGTGTCCCACAATCAGCCAGTCCAAATTAGCAGGACAGCATCCCTCATTTACATGAGAGGCCCTGAATGGGAACCTGGGAGGGAAAAGGGCGGGAATTTCAGCTATATAAGGGGATCTTTTCCTTTGTTCTGGGAGACACTGATCTAGGAGTCTTTACTCCCAGTGCTCTCCTTGCTTGCAAGCAATAAAGTGCTGTAACACCAAAAAGAGCTGTCAACTATTAGAACAGCTATAAAACCAACGTTTGTCTTGGATTCCTCTGTGCAAGCGCCTCACAACAGGACCAGGAGATTAAATATCCAATTAAGTTTCAGAAAAAGACAAAGTACAGGAGGGAGGTGTCAAATACATAATTCAAGAAAATTCCCAGAATTAAAGGACATGAAGTTACACATGGAAAAAAGTTATCAAAAACCAGCACAGTGAATGAAAACACTCATACCAAAGCATATCAATCAGAACAATGGGGGCAAAAACACTTTCTACAAGCTTCTAGGAAGAGTGACAAAAAAGGAGAGATATATTAAGTATCAAGAATAAGAATGGTAATGAACTTAAGATTGGAAACTAAAAGGAAATGGAATAATGCCTTCAAAGTTCTGAGGGAAAATTATTTTCAACACAGAACTTTATTTAGACCCAGCCAAATTATCAATCAAGATCAAGGACAGAGAAAGGCTTTCAGAGACCACTCAGGAGAGTGTGGTGCTGACAACACCAAGGCCGTGGCTTCAGATCCCATATAGGGATGGCCGGTTGGCTCATTGGGTGAGCGTGGTGCTGACAACACCAAGTCAAGGGTTAAGATCCCCTTACCGGTCATCTTTAAAAAAAAAAAAAAAAAAGACATGTTGTTTATACCAAAAGAACAGCTCAAAGATTTGAAAGAGGTTGCCTTTGGTGAATAGGAAATGGTAGAAAGGGGAAAGATTCTGGGAACTAAGTCGGGAAAGTGGACTAGAGGTTTCTGCCTTCAGTGTATAAATTTCCACTTTGTCCCTTTATTAAGCACTATCAAGTATGCATGATATCCCCCAGTCCAGAGTCCAGATAATAATCCTTCTCTACTCCAGATATAAATCTCTAGTTACCCTGTTCATGTGTATGGGGAGAGGAAAGGGAGGTCAGATCTGGAAATATTTTTCTTAAACAGACTTTCAAACAACTCCTATTTTTGTCCCACCTTCACCTCTCTACTTTCACAGTACATGACACAGCTAATCCTGAGATTTTTAAAGATTCAGTAACACAAACATGACTACTTCTTGGCTCTCTCCACTGCTGTTTAGGATTCAGCTTTCTCAAGTCTGCTAATAGGTTACCACTAGTCTTTTCTGCTTTCAGCTCTCAGGATTTTGTTGTTATTCTCACCGCTCCCGCTCTTTGTCATCTTGAGGTTTAAAACAACTCATCTACTGCCCCCACCCCCAGCTCTACTGTTTTAATGGAGTTCTCAGGCTGGCATGTAATTAAATCTACCATCTTTACCATGACACAATGTTGAATGAAAAAAAAAAAAAAAATCAAGTTGCTAAGCAATATGTGTAAGCCCATTTTTGTTAAAAGGAAAAAAAAATATATATATATATATATGTTTGAATATGTGGGAAAAAAATGTCTAAAAGGAAATACACCAAACTATTAAATAGTTTGGGGCCACAGTTCCCAAACTGTGCCCAAGGCACAACCTGGCGTTCTGCAGTAAATTCACAAGGGCAATACAGGATATTCTAAACTAGACGGATTGCTTGATAGGTGCTTTGAAAAAGAAGTAAAAGTAAATAAGAGAGAAAAAGTGATATTCCACATCCGTCAAACATCCCATAAATTACTAGTTCAAGGTAGTTCAGTTTCAAGGAAGATCATACTATGTTCCTTTTGATAATATATCTTTGCAAAGCTGAGTTTTTGTTGGTTGCTGTGATTAAAAAAATACTATGCAAATATCAATTTGGAATAAAAATATGGATAAAAAATTAAAATTTTAAAAATGTTTAAATTAAGAAAATAAATAAAAAGAAATATGGGTGGCAGTGTCCAATATGATTACATTTTGACTGCCCAACAAGTGCATACAGTACATAACTGTGGTTATTTAAAAATGAAATAAAAATACTACCTTGTCTTTCATTTTATGTATTTTTAAAACAACTATTAGGTTGCTAGAGCATAAACACTTATTAAGTTATTTAGAACTAGAATAAATTAAACTGTCAGGACTAGGCACACCGTGAAAAAGACATTAAGGGGGCTGTGAACAGAGAAGTTGGGAACCCTTGGTTTTGGGTTCTGTATTTTACTTTATCAGTGTAAAAACTTATTAGTATGAAATAGACAATGTAATTCAAATAAACTGTCATTATGATATATAGATGCTCCTTGACTTAAAATGGGGTTACATCAGATAAACCTATCATGAGTGGAAAATGCATTTAATACGCCTTAACCTACCAAACATTATAGTTCAGTTTAGCCTACTTAAATGTGCTCAGAACACTTACATTAGCCTACAGTTGGCCAAAAATCATCTAACACAAAGCCTATTTCATAATAAAGTGTTAACTATCTCCTGTAATTTATTAAATATTATACTGAAAGTGAAAAACAGAATGGTTGTATGGGTACCCACTATGGTTTCTACTGAATGCATATCACTTTTGCACCACAGTAAAGAGAAAAATCTTAAGTCCACTGTACGGTGGGGACTGTCTATACTAGCAATATAAAAAGAAACTTAAAACCTACTTTTCATAATACTTAAAGGTAATAACATTGTGAGCCATCTAATTACAGTAGTCCCACCCTTAACCATGGTTTAGCTTTCCATGATTTCAGTTACCTGTGGTAAACTGAAATGTTAAGTGGGAAATTCCAGGAAAAACGATTCATAAGTTTTAAATTCTGAGTAGCATGATGAAATCTTACATTGTCCCACTCCACCCTGTCCAAGTTAACCATCATACCTTTGTACCTGTGCTGTAGACACTACCTGTCCATTAGTTGCTTAGCTGTCTCTGTTATAAAATCAACTGCCATTAGACTGACTGTCACAGTACTGGAGCTCTGTGTTCAAGTAACCATTATTTTACTTAATAATGGCCCCAAAGTGCAAGAGCAGTGATGTGGGCATATTGATATAGTTGTTCTATTTTATTATTGTTGTTGTTAATCTCTTACTGTGCCAAATGTATAAATTAAATTTTTCCACAGGTATGCATGTATAGGAAAAACCAGTAATATACAAAAAAAAAAAAAAAAAAAGATAATACAAATCTTTCTATGAATTTTTTTGAAGACCACTTGTATATATACAGGGTGGTAGTATACATGGTTTCAAGCATCCACTGGGTCTTGGAACTTATCCCCTGTAGATAAGGGGGGATTACTGTAATAAGATGCTTATTCTATTACAAACAAAAACGAAGCTGCATAATTGCAGGTCCATACAAACTGACTGAAGAAGGGAAGAAAAACACATAATTCTTAAACATCCTACCAAAATTAGAGAAAATCACAGGGACTCAACCTTAAAAAGTTAAACTAATCTAACATGGCCTTGGTGGTGATTATATCACCAATAATGCTGAACTTGTAAAAATATACAAACATCTATTAAATTTCAATTCAATAAATATTTGAGTTTCTAGTAATACAAAGGTACTGAGCTTTCAAACAATTTATAGTATAGTGGGACAGTCATTTGAATAAGTATTAACAAACGTGACACATATTTTAAAAAAGGCAAAATTTAGGGTGTTATAGGAATGTCTGGCAAAAGGGTCAGGGAAGACCTCTCTGAAGAAATTATTTTTCAGCTGAGACAAAGGATGAGAGTTACTATGCAAAAGAAAGAGATAAACAAAAGCCCAGGAGAGGGAACATAGTATTCCAAGGAACCGAAAGAATTTCAGTATCTCTTAAAGGAGGAGCTGAAGAGGTAGACAAGGAACAGAAAAACTACATTAATGACACCGCTTCTCAAAATAAGGGCAGTATGAAGCCACTGAAAGACAAACAGGAGTATAAGACCTAACTTGTATTCTTGAATGGATTTTTTTTTTTTTTGGGGGGAGGGGGCACACTGACTAGTACAGGGATCAAACCTTGGACCTTGGTGTTAAGCACCACAGTCTAACCAACTGAGCTAACTGGCCAGCCCTGAAAAAATCATTCTACCTGCAGTGTAAAGAATGGCTGGGAGGGGCCGGCCCGGTGGCACACTGGAGAGTGCGCCACTTGGGAGTGCGGCGGCGCTCCCACTGAGGGTTTGGATCCCATGTGGAGACCGGTTCTCGCTCACTGGCTGAGCGTGGTGCGGGCGCAACACCGAGGGTTGCGATCCCGTTGCCGTTCAGTAAAAAAGACCAAAAAAGGGGAAAAAAAGAATGGCTGGGAGAAGACCACAGCAAAGGAAGCCTACCAGCTATAGGTAATGTAGGCATAGTGTGATAGCTGCGTGGATTAAGGAGGAAACTGGGAGAATGCAGCAAAGTGAACCAATCTTGAGATTTCTCAGGATACAGAAAGGACAGGATGTGGGGAAAGCCTATATGTGAGGGATAAGAGTTCTGGAATGAGCTACTGGGCAGACAGTGGTATCATTTATACAGAACGCAAATGGAGAAAGATTGGGGGGCAGATTACACTGTTTATGCCTTTTTGTTTTCAACATGTTGAATTTGAGGTGACTGTAAGAAATCCCAGTGGATGCATGCATAACTTCGTATAGCATACATTATACGAAGTTATACGAGGGTTTGGATCCCATGTGGAGACCGGTTCTCGCTCACTGGCTGAGCGTGGTGCGGGCGCAACACCGAGGGTTGCGATCCCGTTGCCGTTCAGTAAAAAAGACCAAAAAAGGGGAAAAAAAGAATGGCTGGGAGAAGACCACAGCAAAGGAAGCCTACCAGCTATAGGTAATGTAGGCATAGTGTGATAGCTGCTTGGATTAAGGAGGAAACTGGGAGAATGCAGCAAAGTGAACCAATCTTGAGATTTCTCAGGATACAGAAAGGACAGGATGTGGGGAAAGCCTATATGTGAGGGATAAGAGTTCTGGAATGAGCTACTGGGCAGACAGTGGTATCATTTATACAGAACGCAAATGGAGAAAGATTGGGGGGCAGATTACACTGTTTATGCCTTTTTGTTTTCAACATGTTGAATTTGAGGTGACTGTAAGAAATCCCAGTGGATGCATACTGTTGAATATACAGATCAGGAACTCTGAAAAGAGGACACCAAGGGAATTCCTGTGTAAGTCATCAGTTTATAGTAACCAAAGCTTTAGAAAATAAGATCACCCAGAGGCAAGACAGCAACACCCAAACTCCTAGGCAGGAGCCAAGAGCAGCAGCCCCCTCCACCCAGAAGCAGGTAAGACAGCAATGCCCAGGGTCCTAGGCAGGAGCCAAGGGCAGCAGCCTCCTCCACAGGAAGTAGGCAGGAGCCAAGCACAGCAGTCCCCTCTTCCTGGAAGCAGGCAAGACAAAACACCTGGGGTCCTAGGCAGGAACTGAGGGCAGCCCCTTCTGCCCAGAAGCAGGCAAGAGAGCATGCCCAAAACACCACTTCTGCATGGATGGCCCACCACAGCCACCACAGCCACAGCTGCTGCAAAAGCAGCTCAATGCCACAGCAGTAGCCACAACCACCGTGCAGGTGGCCCACTGGTCACTTGACTGCACTGACACAAGGAGAGTCACCAGCAGGCACTGAAAAAAGAGAACATCTTTCTCCTCAAGGCCCAATCCACAGTGGTAGAAGAAGCAACTGCTGTACCAGATGGCCAGACATCAATGTAGAGATACTAGAAATACAAAACCCAAGAAAATATGACACCACCAAAAGAATAGAGTAATTTTCAAATACCAGACCCTATAGAGCAGGAAACCCTTGAAAGGACTGAAATGGAATTCTGAGCAACAATCTTTTTTTTTTTTGACCGGTAAGGGGATCACAACCTTTGGCTTGGTGTTGCCTGCACCATGCTCAGCCAGTGAGCACACCGGCCATCCCTATAGGATCCGAACCCGCGGCCTTGGCACTACTAGCGCCACACTCTCTCGAGAGAGCCACAGGGCCGGCCCCTGAGCAACCATCTTAAGGAAACTCATGAAGATACGAGAAGACTCAGACAACCTAATAAAAAAAGAAAAAAAATTCAGGATATGAAGGAGAAAATTTACAAAGAGATTAATACCTTAAAAAAGAATGTAGCAGAATTAATGGAACTGAAAGATTCTCTCCAAATAAGAAACACAACCAATACCTTAAGCAGCAAGCTAGAACAAGCAGAAGAAAGAATTTCTGATCTTGAAGACAGTCATTTTGAAATAACCAAGGGAGACAAAAAAAAGGAAAAAAGAATTTTAAAAAGTTAAGAAAGTCTAAGGATCTAGCAGACAACCTTAAACACACAAACATTCCAATCATGGGTGTCCCAGAAAGGGAGGAGAAAGGAAAAGGCATAGAAAACCTACTCTATGAAATAATAAAAAAAAACTTCCCAGGTATAGGGAGAGAGACACACCTTCAGACAGGAGGCTCAAAGATCCCCAAAAAGATGCAACCCAAAAAAGATTGTCTCCAAGACACATCATAGTCAAACTGGCAAAGCTCAAAGACAAAGAGAGAGTCTTAAAAAAAGCAAAAGAAAACCATCAAGTCATCTATAAGGGAGCACCAATCAGACTAACAACAGACTTCTAACAGAAACTCTACAGGCCAAAAGAAAATGGGATGATAGATTCGAAATACTAAAAGAAAAAAACTGGCAGCTAAGAATACCATACCCAGCAAGGCTATCCTTCAGAATGAGGGGAATATGGTGTATTTTCCAGACAAACAAAAACTGCGGGAATTCACTATCACAAAACCAGCCCCACAAGAAATCCTCAAGGGAGTCCTGCATCTGGAATCTGAAAATCAATAATCACTACCATAACTACACAAAAAAAGAACAAATCCCACTGGTACAACAAAAACGCAAATGAGAAAGAGAAAGAAACTAAATCTTACTACCACAAAAAACCATAATGACAATGTGATAATGCCGCTGCCTTATCTCTGATTTCAGTAATTTCGTTCTTCTGTTTTTCTTGGTCAGTCTAGATAAAGGTTTGCAAGTTTTATTGATCTTTTTAAAGAATCAACTTTGGTTTTGTTGATTTTCTCTACTTTTTTTATTCCCTATATCATATATTTCTGTTGTCATCTTTGTTATTTCCCATTTATATCTGCTTTTCATTTAGTTTGCTCTTCTTTTTCTATTTTAAAGTAAAAGTTTATTTATTTGCCATTTTTTAATTGTTTTTTTTTATTGAATCATAATTGATTATACATATTTTGGGGATTCAATGTTGACATATGTTGATCAAATCAATATTACTAGTATGTATATTGTTACAAATTGTACTTATTCTTTATGACCCTTGTCCAATCTCTATCTGCCTCTCCCTCTCCCCTCCCACCACTGATAACCCTAGATTCCTTCTCTCCCTCTGAAAGAGTAATTGTTACTCTGTTGATTTGTTGCCTAGATGATGCTGACAGGTGTATTCAGGTCCCCCAATATTGTCATAGAGCAGCTGCTTCTTCTGTCACTCTGGAATGGGCTTTGTGGAGAGAGACATCCTCTTCTTTTCGTTGGTCTCTGCTGGTGATTCTCCTTGTGTCAATGCACGCCAGTAGCTAGCGGACCACTGCATGGTGGTTGTGACATGTAGCCACTTTCACGGCAGCCATGGTTACTGTGGTGGGCCACCCACATGGAGTTCGTGTTTTTAGCATGCTCCTTTGGCACTGGTGGTGTGCCTGGTTGTGGGCAGAGGGTCTGGCCCCCAGGACCATGCCCCAGGCCCCTAAAGTGCTGGCAGTGTGCCTGGTTGTGGGGGGGGGGGGGGTACAGTCCCCAGATTCATGCCCCGAGCCCCTGGGCAGGCCCTGAGGCACTGGCAGTGTGCCTGGTTGTGGGTGGGGGGGATCCAGTCCCCAGCTCCATTTTCCCAGCCCCCAGGTGGGCCCCGAGGCACTGGCAGTGCGCCTGGTTGTAGGCAGGGGGTCAGGTCCCCACTCCATGCCCTGGGCCTCCAGGCAAGGCCCCAAGGCGCTGGTGGTGTATCTGGTTGTGGGCAGGGTGGGGGTGGGTCTGGTCTCCAGGCTCCCCCCAGGTCCATGCCTCAGGACCCCAGTTGAGCCCTGAGGTGCTGGCAGTGTGCCTGGTTGTGGGAGGGGGGTGTCCAGTCCCTGGCTTCATGCCTCAGGTCCCCTGGCAGCCCCAAGGCACTGGCAGTGTGTCTGGTTTTGGGCAGGGGCTCCAGTCCCCGGCTTCATGCCTCAGGTCCTCTGGCAGGCCCCGAGGCACTGGTGGTGTGCCTGGGCCGGAACTAATATTTTTGTCCTTTGCTTATTTCTAAAATGGGGGAACTTCCTGTGGAAACCAGTACTTGAGCTGTGTGGTTGAGGTAAATTGCTGCTTTGCTGCTGTTTCACTAGGGAAGGCTTTTTCTGCAGCTCAGGGTTTAATGGTTGACCTTATTGGTACTTCTGGCTCTCTGGAGACATAGTGCACGTGGGTTGTGTAGAAACTGATCTGGGCCTGAGTTTTTTCATCAAACTGTACCCCATACAATTCTGTATTCCCAACTAGTCTCCTCTCAGTGGCCCTGCACTGACTGGGGGATGGATTGGCTGTCCTTACTGTATCCCAGTATTCTCCTAGTGGGCCCATGCTCCAAACACTACCCATGGAACAGACTCTGCACTGGTCCTTTGTGATGACTCACCAGCTTCTGAATGGCTCTCCTTTTTCTGCTGTTCTGGCTCCTTGCTCTTGCATGGGTCCATGGGAATCCTAATAGTGGTCTTGCTGTCCTGGGGGCCACCAAAGTCCTCTTCTCCCCTGCTTCCTCCAAGCAACTCCATCTGAAGAGCACAGCTGTGGTTTCTGCTGGCTCCTGTTTCATGCACTCAACAGCTCCAGCCTTAAAGTGGCCATGTCCCAAAACACTCGAAGCAGTTTTTTTTCTCTCATCATGGTTTCTCCTGACTTCATGAACTCCATAGGTCTCTCCTCTTCCCCTGAGCTCCAGCAGCCCCAGCTTGGTTATTGTTACATTTTTATAATTGTAAATTGGTTGATTTGTGGGAGAGAGTGACACTGGGGACCATCTACTCCTCCATATTGACCAGAATTCTTAAGGTAGAAGTTTACATTACTGATTTGGGATTTTTCTTATTTCTAATACAGGTGTTTACAAGTATAAACTTTCCTCTAAGCACTGCATGAGCCCTGCATCTTATAAATTTTGATATGCGGCACTTTTGATTTTTATCTCACTCTCTAATTTCCCTATGATTTTTCTTTTTACCCACTGTTTATTGAGGAGAGTGCTGTTCAATTTCCACACATTTTTGAATTTTCTACATTTCCTTCTGTTATTGTGGTCATAGAACATATTTTCTATAATCTTAACCTTTTTTAATGTATTAAGACTTGTTTTGTCACCAAAATAAAAATAAAAGAAAAAAAGATCACCTGGAGAGAATGTGTAAAAGATAAAAGAGAATGCACCCTAGGGCAGTGTCCTGAGGAATTCCTGTATGTAAGAGTGAGACAAAGGAAGAAGACTACCTGGTAAAAGAAAGTGAAAAGGAATGATCAGGGAGATAAGGTGGAAAATCAGGTAAATGTGGTATAAGGAAAGCTACAGAGTTTCTAGGAGAGAAACGAGTGCATCAAAGGCTGTAGAGAAGTCATGCGAGATAAGGATTAGAAGTGTTCATTGGGCTCTCTCTTGCCCTGCCATCCATCATGTGAGACCCTGTCATTGTGTAGGGTTGCCACCAACAAGGGCCTCACCAAATGTATTCCCTGGACTTTGGACTTCTCAGTCTCTGAAACTATATCTTGGTATCCATAAATCAGCTTCACACTGGCTCTTGCCTTATACCACCTGTTTGACCTTGGGGATTGAATCCTAGACCTTGGTGTTATCAGCACCGTGCTCTAAGTGATGAGAATATTTTAATCAAAGATTAACTATATACTGGTTCCAAAAAATATGGTAGTCAGAGTGTATCTTCATATTTGTAAAACATGTAATATCTCAGAATATGTACAAAAGCCAATTAGTGTTCTTTAGAAACTGATACTAGCACAAGAACTGGAGTAACACTCAGTATGCTTTAAAACCGAAAACATTGGGTCAATGTAGTAATGGTAGATTTTAAAATTTATGAAGGAAATAAAATGTGCTTAAATTTTCTTTAAAAAAGTGTCCACTGGATTCTCAGACACTTTCAAGAGAAATTTTAGAATGAAAAGGACAAAAACCAAGATGGAGTAAAAAAGGTGATACATAAAACTGCTCAAGAAGCCTGAGTAAAGATGAGAGAGACAGGGCAGACTTTTTTTTTTTTCCAATTTATTTCTGGCAGCTGGCCAGTACAGGGATCCGAACCCTTGCCTTTTTTTTTCTTTTTTAAATGGAGACGCTTGTATGTGTGTAAATGGTGATGGAGTACTTGTGGATAAAGACTCCAGATTGAACAGTCACATTTCATTATCACTCCTTCCTAAAACCCCATTAAGATAATATTTTTTAAATTAATTTATTTTTAATTGGCAAGTAATAATTATGTATATTTATGGGGTATAATAGGATGTTTTGATCTATGTATACATTGTAAAAAGATTCAATCAAGCTAATTAACATATCCATCACCTCACCAACTTATTTTTTTGTGGTAAGAACATTAAAAATCTATTCTTTTAGCAATTTTGAAATATACATTACTATTAACTGTGATCACCATGCAGTGCAATAGATCACTAAAACTTACTCCTCCTGTCTAACTGAAACTTTGTACCCTTTGATCAAAATCATGAAAATATAGCTCAGTTGGTTAGAGTGCAGTGTTATAACACCAAGGTCAAGGGTTTAGATCCTGGTACTGGCCAACTACCAAAAAAACAATTTTTTTTTTTTTGGGCCGGCCCGTGGCTCACTCGGGAGAGTGTGGTGCTGATAACACCAAGGCCCCGGGTTCGGATCCCATATAGGGATGGCCGGTTCGCTCACTGGCTGAGCGTGGTGCTGACAACACCAAGTCAAGGGTTAAGATCCCCTTAACCGGTCA
>NW_007726433.1:56617-62444 GCF_000696425.1 Galeopterus variegatus
ACCGCCTCTGCTTGGTTCATTGGAACACTTATTCTATTTTATAGTATGAAGTGTTTCCCGACTGTAGAATCACAATAAAGCCAAATGAGGTTTAAATTAAATTTGCTGTAGGGCCGGCCCAGTGGCTCACTCGGGAGAGTGCGGTGCTGATGGCACCAAGGCCCCGGGTTCGGATCCCATATAGGGATGGCCGGTTCGCTCACTGGCTGAGCGTGGTGCTGACAACACCAAGTCAAGGGTTAAGATCCCCTTACCGGTCATCTTTTAAAAAAAATAAAAATAAAAAAATAATTTTTTTTTTAAATAAGAAGGTTTTATCTTTTTTTTAAAAAGATATTCTTTACCAAAAAAAAAAAAATATATATATATATATATATATATAATTTACATATAGTGAAATGTACAGGGTTTTAAAAAATACATATGTATACAAAATGGAAGAGAACAGCAGCAAAAATATTTTGGAAGTTGGAATGCAGACCGACTTAAAGATCTAAGGAAGTTATATCTCAAGCTTGCAAGTGAGGAAAGCAATCCAAACAACAGTACCTCAAAACAGATCAAGAACTAGCAACAGAGTTCTACACAGGGGTGTGAACAGGGGGCTAAAACAAAAGGACTGGCCAAACAACTTAGATATCCTTCTACACTCCACAAAACCAGCCAACTGTGCCTCCCCCACCCTTACAGAAGCCTGTCCTTATTCTAGACTAGAACAGCACTGTCCAGTAAAACTTCTGCAAAGACAGAAATACCCTCTATCTGCCCTGTCCAATATGCTAGCCTTTGGACAAATGTGGCTATTGAACACTTGAAATGTGTCTAGTGCAACTGAGAAACTAAGTCTATTTTATTTAATTTTAATTATTTAAATTTAAATTGCTACATGTGGCTAGTGGCTACCATATTGGACAGCACAGCTCTACAGGGTAAAACAAAGGATTCCCAGACAAGAAAACATCTCAACTGATCCAGTTGAGAATGAGGGTATCATATTGAAAATAGCTGAGTTAAATGAGCATGAGTGTTTACATACCAAATGCTAAGACCTCTAGCCTTTCCCTCAATTTAGCTACCAGACTGCTGGCAGCCTGGCTTATACTCTCCAAACAGGAGATATGAAGATTTGTTTTGGGGGAGTCTAATTGGCCCTAGAGAAAAGATACTGCTATCAAAGGTTCTCCAATAAAACAGTCCAGCTAGTACACCTTAAAATTGAAAAATTCTGAGCATGTGCTTAGGGCACATGTAATTAAAATTAAAAGCAACCTCCACATGGGGGCTCTCTACATTTCAGCCCCTATATTCCTAGCCATGATGTTGTTGTGTTCAGGTTCACCAAATACCAGCATTCCTTCAAAGACAAAACACACACTCAAGGGAAAGAAAAGTAGGCTTTCAACTCTTGTTAGACACTCACTGACCTTAGGACAGCCCTTAGCCTAGCCTAAACAATCCTTAAGGGGCCCAATATTTGGGTGAAAGTTTGCAGTGAGGCCACTGTACAGGTTAATTCAAGCATCATTATAAAAAAGTTATTTCTCCTAGAGGTAAGATGGCAGTAATAAGAATAGCAGCTTGGACAGGGTTACCCACCCTAGAAAAATGAGAATAAATGAGTTTGTAGTAATAGGAAATAAGATTTTTTAAATTGCCTGTTGGCCTCAGAGGGCATGAAGGAAACATAAAAAAGATCAAGACTGGGAACTGCAGACTGCACATTTGTGCTACCTACCTAATTGTGATACTTTCATCACATTCAGCCACCAGATATAGAGTGGATCAAGTATCCCATTTTGGTCTCAAGTCCTTACAGAGACAGAAGACTGCCTCAAAGACCAGCAAGTGACTTCTAAACTTCACTTTTGGGCCGGCCCGTGGCTCACTCGGGAGAGTGCGATGCTGATAACACCAAGGCCCCGGGTTCGGATCCCATATGGGGATAGCCGGTTCGCTCACTGGCTGAGCGTGGTACTGACAACACCAAGTCAAGGGTTAAGATCCCCTTACCGGTCATCTTTAAAAAAAAATAAAATAAAAAAATAAACTTCACTTTTCACTGGGTCAAGTTGTTACTACCCCCTACCCCTGCCTTTGTTTCAATGTTAAATCTGTAATAACAGTTTAGATTGAAATTGTGACCCTGGGTTTATACCTATCCTTCCTAAATACCTCTACTTGAAAAGTCTGCTCTGTCAGAATCTGAAATTCAACATCAATTTTTAAAACTTCAATAATAAGGTATTTCAGATACAAAACAAATTTAGAGACTCAGCTACTTGTTGTTTCACCTCAGACACATCAGATATCTCCCCAGATTCTAATTTACAGACTATGTGCTAGTATGCCTTATTTAATTAGGGAATTTAGAATGCCCTTTGTCATCTGATTATAGGAAGTCAACATGCTATAAACATGCTACAGAAAGAAAATAATTCAGCATCTGCCTTTAGAGGATCTGTGATGTAGGGTCCACCTCTGGCTCTACTACTAACCCAGAATAGGAACTACTGAAGCAATGAGAAGGCTATCAAAGAATGAGAATATTTAACTCTGCCCAAAGACTTACTTACCTTAATAACTATGGAAATATTACCAAAAAAGAAAAAAAGAAATCACAAGGGTTTCACCATAAAGAGTAAGAAGCACTGAGACCACCTTACCAGTTGATCCTTTCTTGGTGTCTACCAAATTCTTTAAATCGGTGATACGGTACAATTTAACCAAAAAAAGAAAAAGGGACTAATAATTCAAGGACATGCTTAGTAAAGCAAATGCCAAGAGACGCTGGTTAAATCAGGTGTTTATAAGACAATTAGAGAATCATGGAGCCCAACTCTCAAACTGAGCTCCACAGGAAGCTGGCTAATGCTATGGATTGGATGTTCACCCCCCCAAACTCACTGAGGCTTAATCCCCACTGACAGTTTTAAGAAGGTGGGAAATCCTACTATGGTAATTGAAAGGTGGGCCTTGAAGAGGTGATTAAATTGTGAGGACCATGCCATAGTAAATGTATTAACCATTTACAGTTTAATGGTAGTCACGGGCATGGTTCTGAGGGCTTTAAAAGGAGAGGACATGAGGTGATGAGTTCTCTCTCTCCTCTCTCTCCTTTTCCCTCCCTCCCTTCCTCCCTGCCTTTTCACATGTGATACCCTGTGTTGTAAAGTCACCACACCAAAGAAGGCCCTCACCAGATGTGTTCCCTGGACTTTGGACTTCCCAGCCTCTGAAACTGTAAGCAATAAATATTGTTTCTTTAAAGATTACCCAGTTTCAGGTATTTCTGTTATAAGCAACAGAAACAGACTAATACAGCTAATCATACAAAGTAAGTGGTCATGAATACCAGGATGGAAGAGGGAGGGAAAAAAGCCTGTCTATAGAGCACTGAGTTTATAAGCCAAAACAAAAGCAAAATATTCTTTTTTTTTTTGTCTTTTTGTCTTTTTCCGTGTCCGGCAACGGATCGCAACCCTCAGTGTTGCCCCCGTACCGGACCGGGGACCGGCAACGGGATCACAACCCTCGGTGCTGCTCCCGCGCCTCGCTCAGCCAGTGAGCGGGAACCAGTCCGTATTTGGGATCCGAACCCTCGGGCAGGAGCGCCGCTGCGCTTCCCAAGCGGCGCAGTGCGCCGCCGGGCCGGCCCCAAAATATTCTTAAATTGGAATTTTTCCATGGTTTTTAAAGGTTTAGCATAAAACCCTACCAGAAATTGATTTACAAAGTGATACAATCTTTACATAATTCTTCCAACAAACAAACCTAAGCAACATTTATTAAGAAATTTTCGCGTAACATATACTACTTTCATCGACAAGCATTAAGGAATCTAACTGCTTAGGAAACTACAAAAACAGAATTACACAGAGTTACTAACTTAAAGGCCTTTTTTTTCTTTCTAGGCTTAAGGCACTATAAAACCTGAAATAGTACTATTGATTTAAGTAAGTTTACTTATTAAGTAAAGGAAGAGGAAGAGAAAGAGATAAAAATTAAGAACGTAGCAGACTAACTGGGCAGACACTTACTTCATCTCTCTGAGCCTGTTTATAAACTAAGATGTGAAACCCCATCTACATCTGTTTCCAAACCATGAGCATCACCAGAAAAGCCTTTTTAAAAACACAAATATCCAGGTCCTACTTCAGACCAACTGAAGTAGGGTCCAGGCATCTGGGGGTTATTTTAATTCTCCAATTGATTCTAATGCCCAGCTAAGCTTTGGAACTACTGGATTAGATGACCCTCAAGGTCCCCCCTGTATTCACAACTTAGAATTCCAAATTAACAATTCTGGGTCAAAGGAACTGAAGATTGCACTTAGCTACATTCTGCACAGCAGCCATCATCATGCCCCACTGAAGAAAGTAAAGCATCCTTAATTTGCCTGACCAAGCAAAGGTAAGAGCAGGTGCAATCACTGACTGCATTTCCCTTTCCTCCTCCCCAAACACCTCTCTAACTTGGGGTCCATTAAACTACAGAAGTGGTGAATATTATCTCCAATACAGCGAAAGGTGTATCCTCAAATTTACTTAGAATTGTAAGGTCCTGACACAAAGATTTCAAGTTCCTGCACTTATTCTCTACACATTTTCAATTAACATGAAATGTTTTAGAGGCAAAGTGGGGGTCCTGAGAAATATGTGCAAAGGATTCCTTCTAAAGTGGGTCAAGACGTGAAATGAAGCCCCTCCCAGCTTTCCTCCTAGAAAGGGCCCACTAGGCAAACAAAATTGATTTGTCATCCCTCACAAACCCATAATGTTTTTATCAGTAAGCACAAGACATCTGAGTGACTAGGAGAATCTGGTTTCTTCCTGATGCTACCCACCCAAAGAACAGACTGCAGTTAGATTTTTTTTTTTTTTTTTTTTTAAAGTTTACCGGTAAGGGGATCTTAACCCTTGACTTGGTGTTGTCAGCACCACACTCTCCCGAGTGAGCCACGGGCTGGCCCTGCAATTAGCTTCTGACTACACAAGAGCCTGGCATTTCTTCTGGAAGTCTTCTCCATACCAAGCTTAGTTATTCTGGGCAAAAATAATTAGGAACCTACCTGTAAGTGTCCTGGATATTCTTAAACCGACTTTAACTAGATTCCCAAAACATTTCATGACTAACGTTCTGCTTTCTTCATTTAATTCTCCTAATTTATGTAGGTATAAGAAAACCCCACTTTACATGCAGTGAAAAAGGTCAAAGTGTCTAGCATGAGATTAAAAATATTACCAAAAGCGGTAACACAGAACGGAAAAAAATCCTCAGGTTCAATTGTGCCATATCGTTTCACTAGGAAAGGGTCCCAGGAGTGTGCGGGAAGGAAGCAAGGCAGGAGGCAAAACTGTCCGAAGAAATAAAAATCCTTGCCTCCAAGACTGCAGGAGCTGGAGGGCCTCTAACAGCAGCTCTTCCCCGCAAAGCTTTCCCAGCTTCAGGAGGAGCGGCCGGGGGCGCTATAGCTTTCTCGGTGCCTGCTTTGCACAGCTGAGGCTGGAGAGAGAGCGGAGGGCAGCGGTCCCTCGGGACGAACTCCCTCCCCGCCACCAGAAAGGCACACTGTGCTGGAGAGAAACTGCTGCCTCCGTTTCGGGGCGTGGGGGAGGGCAGGGCTCGAGGCCTCCGGGCCGGGGCGCTGAGCTGGCGCGCCCTGGCGCGGGAATGCGATCGGTCCGTCAGTCATTCGGCCGACTGGACGCCCGTGCTCCCGCTTACCTACGTCCCTCGCTCCCGGTACCTGTCCCTCCGCCGGCCCACACGCTGCGGCCGTCGGGACTGCGGCCCCGCCTTCGCCAGCGCTAGGGGAAGCCCCGCTGCT
>NW_007726433.1:62877-65215 GCF_000696425.1 Galeopterus variegatus
CGCCTCGCCGACCCTCACCCGGTCTCTGCCCCGCACTTCCCTCACAGCCCGCGAGGACTTGTAGCAATGATAACCGAGAAATTGCGGAGGCTCTACGGAGCGCGTTTCAGACAGCCTCTTCTCAAGTTTTTATCCCCAAAGGGCTGAAGCGACCGCAGCTGTCATAGGCCCCGCCCTCCACTGATCCCGTTTACCTTTTTGCCAAAAGCAAACAGTCCTGCTCTGGACTGCACATCTTGAGACCTGGCCCAGGCTTTTCCTCTACGGTTTCCCCATGTTGGTCTTACGTCTTGGTATTGTAATTTTCCTCTTTCCCTGTGCTCCGCTCTCCCCAATTATGAATGCTTCCCGAGAAGGGAAGAGCCTGGTCTTATTCACCATTGTAGCCCTAGCTCCAAATAGGGACTGGCCTGCAGGTGCTTAGGACGTCTGTGCAGTAAACCTGTTATTCTCTTTCTGATGAGAGAGAAAAGTTACTTCAGCCTTATTTGTTGCTGCATTATTCATTCAATAAACATTTTTCTGAATGTGAAAATAAAGTAGTCTTTCTCCTGCAAGTCTCAATCTAATTTGCAGGGAAAGCGACATAAATAGACATTTTTTTTTTTTTAAAGATGACCGGTAAGGGGATCTTAACCCTTGACTTGGTGTTGTCAGCACCACGCTCAGCCAGTGAGCAAACTGGCCATCCCTATATAGGGATCCGAACCGGTGGCCTTGGTGTTATCAACACCACACTCTCCCGAGTGAGCCATGGGCCAGCCCATAAATAGACAATTCTAACCCAATGTCCTGAGGTAGAAAATATAACAGCATATTTATGGTGGAAGATGAATTCAGTTTGGGACATACTCGATTTGGAACAGTAAAGTGGAAATGGATATGACTGAATACCAAGGATGGGTTGCTGGGAGCGTTTTGCTCCAGGCGTAGGCAATAAAGGTGTGCCTTCACTGCAGATAAGATAAAAACAATAATGAAAGCACAATGTGCTTTGCTTTTAATTATTACCATGTGTCAGCAAATTCTAAACAATATCGGTAATCAAGTACTCCTTTCCAAACCAAAGTTTTTCTTAGTTCTAAACAATTGCTGCTGTCACTGTTGAGCTTTAATAATACCTTCGGATTGACATATTTCTTCAGTTTTAAAGTACTTCTCTCCATACCAGCCAGCCACTAACAAATAAAAATAAAAAATAAAAGTTCACCTTTTATTCTTCGTTAGTATAGTGGTGAGAGAAAAAAACCAGAAAGTACATCTTTTGAGATTTCCCCTTCCAGCCAAGATGGAATATCAGAGATAACTAAAAAAACAGACAGTATAGGTAAAACAATTGTTTTCAAGGCATCTGACATCAGGCAAAGAAGAAAGGTGGAAGAGTCAGGAAATAAATGAGGTGTTAAAAACTATAAAAGGTTATTGTTTCAGACTAAGTTCCTGCACTGGGCCCCAACAGACCAGACTATAAAATCAAAATGTACCAGCCAGCCACCAAAAATAAATATATAAATAAAAGCAAAACGGAGTCACCCCTGCTAAAATTCCACATCACCAAAACCGAACTAAGTTATTGTCTGACCTTACAAGAAATCAGGAGAGAGATAACATCCAGTTTCCCAGACAGGCCAATTTAAATCTTCCATAGGCATGATAATAAGGTTTCCATATACAAAATAAGTAACCTAGTGTTAAATAATTAGCTTTTTTTTTTCTATTGTCCTGTCTTCCTGTCCTCACCTTACAAGGAAAGTAACTTTGAAATAACCACTCTGCATTGTGTTCTTTGTTTCTGATTTTTTCAGCCCTTTTTCTGTCTATAAAGCCAACCTCTTTGCTCAGCTCATTGGAACACTTATTCTATTTTATGGAATGACATGTTACCCAATTCTAGAACCACAACAAAGCCAATGCACATATTTAGCTAAATTTACTGTAATTTTGTCCTTTGACAGAGGTGAGCCCCAAAAATGCCCCAGTTTACTGCCTAGAGAGTCTTCAGGAAATGTCCACAGGTAGGGGGAACCTGGAGGAGGCTTGTGGTCTCTCCCTGAGTTGAGGAGTAGAAAAGCTGGGAGTCTGGGAAGGCCAGAGCAGCTAGCATTCACAGAGAGTCCCAGAGAGAGGTGAACAAAGAAAAAGTTCTAGTTCCTTTTAATAATTTCTCTTTGTCATTGATTTTCAACTGTTTGACTTATTTCGTGACCTACTGTGGCTTTGTTTGTATTTATCTGGCTTGGATTTCTTTTTTTTTTTTTTTTTTTTTTTAAAAAGATGACCGGTAAGGGGATCTTAACCCTTGATTTGGTGTTGTCAGCACCACGCTCACCCAGTGAGC
>NW_007726433.1:66739-75142 GCF_000696425.1 Galeopterus variegatus
CAGCCAGTGAGCGGGAACCGGTCTGTATGTGGGATCCGAACCCTCGGCGGGAGCGCCACCGCACTTCCCAAGCGGCGCACTGTAGCAGTGCGCCACCAGGCCGGCCCTTCTTTATCTTATTTATCATAGTTGTTTTGTGGTTTTTGTTTTGTTTTGTTTTACAGTCCTTGCCTGCTAACATCAACATTTTGATCATTTGCTGGTCTTTTTCTACCCATTTTTCTCTCCTGATTATCAGTCACATTTTTCTGCCTCTTCACATGCTCATTTAAGTTTTACTGTGTACCAGACAGTGTGTATAAAAGAACTGTTTGTCAAGAGTTCAGATCCCCAGGGCCAGCCCGTGGCTCACTTGGGAGAGTGCGGTGCTGATAACACCAAGGCCATGGGTTCGGATCCTATATAAGGATGGCCGGTTTGCTCACTGACTGAGTGTGGTGCTGACAACATCAAGTCAAGAGTTAAGATCCCCTTACCGGTCATCTTTAAAAAAAAAAAAAGAGTTCAGATCCCCTTATTGACCAGCCACTAAAAAAAAAAAAAAGACTGTGGAGCCTCCACATGATATCATCTACCAGTGAGGGTTCCCCCATCCCCCATTGGACTAATAGAATGAGGGACTAATCACCACAATCCAACCAGAGATTGAGCAGAGTCTTGGTAAGGTTGCCCTTTCACTTTTTTTTTTAAAGATGACTGGTAAGGGGATCTTAACCCTTGACTTGGTGGTGTCAGCACCACGCTCAGCCAGTGAGCTAACCGGCCATCCCTATATGGGATCCAAACCTGTGGCCTTGGTGTTATCAGCAACGCACTCTCCCGAGTGAGCCACGGGCCGGCCCTGCCCTTTCACTTAAACTCAGTCCACCTCTGGTTCATCCTGTTCCTCAGGTGTGGCCCAAGCTTTTGATAGAAAACCTTGTAGGCCTCTGTCTCTTCAGCCCTGAAAGACTGTGGACCTTTCAGTTTATTCCTTTAGAGACTTCGAACTTAGCTTTTTAGACTCCAGCTTACACAGCTTCAAAATACGAGAAATGTCTTGTGAGAGAGAATAGCCACGTGTCTCAGGAGGCCATATCCCTCTAATGGGGCATTGTTTCCTAAGCACAATGACTTTGCTTTTTAAAAGTCTTGACTCAGTCCCCTAGCCTCCCAAGTGGATCTTGACCTCAGCAAATGCCCCACATGGAAATCTAGCCATGCTTTTGGACTCTTCTGATTTTCAGTCAGTCCTAGTAGTCCCACATGATCACCAAAAGCTCCCCTCTGGGTTTTCTTTGTCCTAAGAGACAACTCTGCCTAGGTTAAGACTGATTCTCAGCCTGCATCTAGAATCAGTGAATGTTTCCACTAAAGAAAACAGTAATGATTATCAATATACTTTGGAGGGGCTTTCCCCCTAGAATTTTAGTTTATGTAACCATTGTTACTTCATGGCTCCCTAATATATTTTAAAATATGATATTTGTAATTTATTCTCCATTTTTAAGGTTGTTTAGCAGGAGCATTGGCTTGCTGCAACCAGCAAAACTCACTTATAAAACTCAGTTATATCTACAATGTGCAAGTTTAAAAATGATACCTGCCATTTTTAACCATAATTCTTACATTTCCTTATACTTCATCATTTATATAGATTCAATGATCATTTACCTCTCTCTCTTTGTTTGTTTGTTTATTTATTTATTTATTTATTGGTGGCTGGCCAGTGCAGGGATTGAACCCTGGACCTTCAATCATTTACCTCTAATAAAAATAAAATAAAATAAGGGGTCGGCCAATGGCTCACTTGGGAGAGCATGGTGCTGACAACACCAAGTCGAGGGTTAAGAACCTCCTACCAGTCATCTTTTAAAAAATAAAATATTGGACAGGCCAGTTAGCTCAGTTGGTTAGAGTGCAGCCTTATAATGATAAGGTCATGGGTTTGGATCCCCATACCGACCAGCCGCCCCCGCAAATAGAAAATAAAATAAAAAAATAAAGTGTCATTAATTGAGCTCTTAATATGTGCCAAGCACTACACTCAACATCTTATGGGCATCATAATATTTAACTCTCACAGCTAAATTGTGGGGTGGGAATTTCTCATCTCTTTTATTTTTGTAAGTGAGAAGAAGAAACTAGGTTTAGTCATATGCCTAGAGCCATACAGCTAGCTCCATCTGATTTTAAAATCCCTTTTAAAAACCCACTATTTTGCCTTCTCTTCAGTGTGAAATATTCTACAATTGTGCTGTTTTTAAAAAGTAGCTATTTAAACTTAAATTAATAAAATTTAAAATGCAATTCCCCAATCACACTAGCCACATTTTAGGTGCTCAATAACTACATGTGGTTGAAGGACACTGTAATGGAGGGTGAAGATATAGATCATTTCCACCTTTGCAGAAAGTTCTATTGAAATGTGCTGCTCTTAGAAAAATGTTTAGGGCCGGCCTGGTGGCGCACTGCTACAGTGCACCGCTTGGGAGCGCGCGGCGGCACTCCTGCCGAGGGTTCGGATCCCACATGCAGACCGGTTCCCGCTCACTGGCTGAGCGAGGTGCGGGTGCGGCACCGGGGGTTGCGGTCCCGTTGCCGGTCTGGTCCAGTGCGGGTGCAACACTGAGGGTTGCGATCCGTTGCCGGACATGAAAAAAGACAAAAAGGAAAAAAAAAAAAAAAGAAAAATGTTTAATAAAGTTTCGTGAGAACAATAGTCCCTCAGTTCTGACATATTTTTAAAATGTTTGTGACCTGCTTGCCTTTATGTTTGAACAATGATTTTCCTGAGTATAGAATTTTAGTGTGACACTTGTTTCAGATCCCTTTACTGGCCACCCTCCCCTGCCCCTGCAAAAAAATATTGGATGCCTGGCACTACGAATCTGGATAAGAGGAAAGTGAACACACCCATGTTCAGGCCAGATTGGGCTGAAGCAGAAAGGGCTGTTACCAATGCCAGTCCAGGAGGACTGCTCCTGGGGACAGGGGGTTTGGTTGTTCCCAGTGTCTAACAAACTGAGAGAACCCCACCAGCAGCCAAGCAGAGCTGCTGGTGGGAACAAGCAGAGCGTCAGTGCCCAGTGAAGGTCTGAGGAGCACAAGGAAGAGCAATGTGGAGGACGGAATGGAAGAGCCAGGCAGAGGCTGGGAGCAGCTGCAAAGCAGCCAGCATGAGCCAGAAGCCTGTATGGCTCCTCCACTTCAAGGCCTTCCTTCCTCACTTTCTTTTTTTTTTTTTTTTGTCCTTTTTTGAGACCGGCCGCACCACGCTCAGCCAGTGAGCACTGTGAGCGCACCGGTCATCCCTATATAGGATCCGAACCCACAGCGGGAGCGCCGCTGCGCTCCCAGCGCCGCACTCAGTGCGCCACAGGCTCGGCCCCTTCCTCACTTTCTTAATAGTATCACTTGCAGCATAAGAGTTTTCAACTTTAATTAGTCAAATTTATGTATTTTTTTCTTTGTTCCTTGTTCTTTTGGTGTCATATCTAAGAAACCATTGCTTTACTGAAGGTCATAAAGATTTACTTCTATGATATCTTCTAAGGTTGCATAGTTTTATCTCTTACATGTACAACTATGATCCATTTGGAATTAATGTTTGTGCATAGCATCAGGGGGGGCCCAACTTCATTCTTATATATGTGGATAGTCAGTTGTACCAGCACCATTTATTGAAAATGAAAGAAAGTGAGCTGAAACGCCAGGTACTGATCAAGCTTTATTAAAGGAAAAGAGTTTGCTGGGCTGCGCTCAAAATGGAGGGCAGCAACTGTCATTGGGGTGGGAGAGCTTATATGGGCTGTAGGGTGCCAAGAGCTGGCTGAAACAGTCATGGAGGGGCATTGTGAGGGAGGGGCATTGCACCCATGTGGAAGCAAAAGGGTTTCTATTTCACAGAAGTCCCGAGGTTTCTTGTAAAGGAAAGGGGGGAGGGGTTGGTGGCCATTTTGTGCTTGGCCTTGCCTAAAATGGCGCTGCTTATGTTCAAGATGGAGCCAGTCACATCCGAGATCCACCATTCCCACCTTATAAGTATAGGGAGAAGGGAAAAGGGGTGATGGTCTCATTCTTCTTAAGCTACTTCCTACTGGAGATGGACAAAGATATGAAAAAAATAAAACAATTAGGTGGAAGGGTATTGGTTTCATGTGGGGAGGCTGTATTCTTCTGGGGAAGGGTCAACAGTTCTCAGGGGCTGATATCCTCCTCCCAGGAACAATTCAGCAACCTTTTGGTTGGTGAAAGCCTGCATACATTCCTGTAAGAAATTAGAGAAATACTAAAAGAGGCAGGGAACAAGAGGAAAGACAAGTCCCATCACAGTTAGGGGTCTGATGTTGTAGCATAATCCTGTCAACGATGCCAATTGTAGAGTTTGGGCTAGAGTCTGGAGCTCACAGACCCCTCAAACCTGTTCACAAACCCTTCACACGCAGGTCTATGAGCTAGGTAACCAGAAAAAAGGTCCTTGGTGCCTTGGTTGAAGAAAGAATAGTCTTTATTCAGCACACACACATCTAACAGCTAGGCAGTACAAAGAGAAACTCAACTGCTACTGGCAAAGTCCAGAGAAAAACTGAAACTGAGTAGCTGCCAGCAGAGTAAACATGCTCTATTTTTAGACGCAAGCTCTCTGCCGCCAGTCTGCTTCACAAACTGCAGAACACACAATAGCTACAAAACTAAAAAGATACATTAGCACACATGTGCACTAACTCCACCCACACAACTTGTTTACAAGAAATGTGCTGCTCGACCCCACAGCCAGACATGAGCCAAGGGAGCCTGACTAAATTATTCTATTTTCTCCACAGATGTGTTTTGTCCTGAGTCCTCCCCTATCGCTATAGCCTAGGTGAGTGGTTTGGGTGAAGCAGAAATGTTTTGTTGGGGGGGACACTGGACTCCAGCAGAATCCCCTTTGGAAAGAGCTATCTGGTAGTTTTTACCCCCGTAAAAACATGATGTGGCAGTTGTCTGGTCATAGCATGTGGGAACGTATGTCAGGGATGTGAGTGTGTCCTGTAGGTTTCCCCCAAAGATTCTGGATGGCTGATCTGGGAGGTTGGAAAGTGTCCTTCCACCCACCAAGGCCTTGGTTATACATTGTGAACAGGGTGTGGCATATGTCTCTGTTAGGAAAAGAAGCAAGAGGAAGAGAAAAGGCAAGCGTTCAGGGGCTGAGAGGTTGAGGGGGTGCATAGTAAGAAAAAGGAGTAGAGGGTAACCTCATTGGGGGTGTAATAGCAGAGGGCACCCTGCCAAGCTAATTCAATTACCTACTCAAGGATGTCTTCAATGCTGGAGGTGGCGGGTCAGGACCAGTCTTGGAGCAGCTCCAGAGTGAAGGACGTGGAGCGGTCCTGCAAGAGTGAGAGGATAATCACAGGGGGAAAGATCATCCTTCTTCTGGGATTGGGGGAAGAGTGGAGGTCCTGGAGATTTTCAATTCTGTAGGTCCTAAAATGAACAAAGTATAAGGAGATGTGGAGTTGGGGGGTGAGCAGGGGGACCCCTCTGGTTTGGTGTTAACAGGTATTTCGAGTGCTAATTTTACTAAGGATAAGTGATACCAAGGGGCTTTTCCTAGTACCTTTACTGCCATGGGGGTGGTGAGTATCACTGTATAAGGCCCTTCCCAACATGGTGAGAGGGGGTTTGGCGTTCAGGTTTTAATATACACTTGCTGTCCCAGACTCAGTTTAAAGTCTGAGGGGGTGGTGGGGAAAGGATGAAGTAATAGAAGGTTGGCCTGTCCCCAAAGAAGATCCCTAATGAGTGAAAGAATAGGCAGATACTGGCCTAAAGGCGATGAGCTGGAAGGGAGAGGTATGAGAGTGAAGGGCCTACCGTACATAAGCTTGAAGGGGCTGAGGCCAGTGGGTTTGCAGGGGAGCAGCTTGCAAGCAAGTGAGTGCTAGAGGAAGAAGTTGGGTCCAAGGGAGGTGAAGTTCCATGAACAGCTTGGTGAGGTGTGTTTTTATGAGGTGATTGGCTTTTTCTACTATGACCGAGGCCGATGTGGTATATGTAAGTCCCATTTGATATGTAAGGCCTGTGCTGTGAGTTGTGTGATCTGGGAAATGAATGCCGGGCCATTATCAGACTGGAGGCTGGTGGGCAAGCCAAAACGAGGGATGATTTCTGAGGTGAGAGCTTGCATTACTGCTGTAGCATCCTCTGAAGTGCAGAGAAAAGCCTCAACCCAACCTGAAAAGGTATCTACTAAGGTTAGAAGATAGCGTGTCCCTTTTGTGAGGAGGCATGTGAGTAAAGCCAATTTGCCAGTCCTGGCCAGGAGTGTACCCTCTGGCCTAGTGGGTGGGAAAAAACTGAACTTGGAGGCCACCTTGATTGGAGCAATGAGTTCACAAAGGATAATTTTGAGTAATTTGTTTAAGTAACTTGGCCATGTGAGGAGGGTAATATAAGGGCTGAAGAAGGTGTAGTAGGGGTTCATAGCCTACATAAACTGAATTATGGAAATCTAAAAGGATTTGCTCAGCTTGTGTAGTAGGGAGGACATAGTGACTGGAGAGAGTATACCAGTTGTCCTTCCTCTGTGCTCCTAATTATTCGAGGTTTGGTATTTCTTGGGGTGTGTATTGGGGTAAGGGCGTAGGGGCCATGAGAAGGACCTAAGCAGGAGAGGAAGAGTGGGGTCCTGGTGATTGAGCAGCCTGTTTTGTGGTTAGATCTGCCAGTTTGTTTCCCTGGGCTATGGGGTCATTGGAGCTTTCGTGTCCTCTGCAGTGTATAACTCCAACCTTGTTTGGGAGTTGTGCAGCCTCAAGAAGTATCTTGATAAGATGTCCATTTTTTATGGGCCCTCCCTGAGTGGTCATGTATCCTCTCTCCTTCCATGTGGCCGTGCAGGCGTGTAGGATGTGGTAAGCATACTTAGAGTCAGTGTATATATTGACTCGTTTGTTACTTGCTAGAGTGAGAGTGCAGGTGAGGGCAATGAGTTCTGCCTGTTGGGAAGTGGTGTTGGGGGGAAGGGCAGCAGCCTCAATAGCTTGTGTTAGATTTACTGTGGCATAACCCACCCAGGGGGGCGGGCGTGGAGGTGGCACCCCCATCTATGAGCCATGTATGTTGGGGCTGCATAATTGGATGTGGGGAGATGTGTGGAAAGGGATTGAGAAAGAGGTCTAAAGCCTCCATGCAATTATGTTCTAAGGGTCGTTAGTGTTTTGGGATGAGAGTGGCTGGATTTAAGGGAAGGCAAGGTTTAAAGGAGAACTGGGAATTTTCAATGAAGGTAAGGTGGATAAGTTGTAGGCAGGAAGGGGAGAGAACTGACATGGCCTTATGGCTGAGAAGGTCTTGAAGATGATAGGGGGAACAAATGACTGTTTGTTGTCCAAAAGTTAGTTAAGAGCTTTCTTGTACTAAAAGGGCAGCTGCCTCCAAGGTCCATAAATAGGGAGCCCATTCTCAAGCTGTGGTGTCCAATTGTCTGGAAAGGTATGCAACAGTGGAGAAGATATCTCCTGCCTCTTGTCCCAAAACCCTGACCACCAATCCTTGGGTTTCAGTGACGTATAGGATAAAAGGATGAGATAGGCCTGGGAGGGATAGAGCTGGGGCTGTGAGGAGAGCGGCTTTTAATCACTGGAAGGGAGAATGAATGGGTTTTGTTGGATCTTAGGGAATGGCAGGATCCCCCTTGGCTGCCTCATAAAGTGGTTTTGTTAGGATGCCAAAGTTAGGAATCCATAGGTAAAGATACCATGCAAGCCCCAAGAAAAAAAGGATCTCACCCTTGTGGTAGGAGTAGGGAGTTCAGAAATTAAACTGTTGTGATCCACCGTTATTTCTCCTGTGTTGGGGTGAGGTGGACTCCCAAGTAGGTGACTGAAGGAGAAGAAATTTGGGCCTTGTTGGGGACACTCGATATCCCCTGGAGGCCAGGAAATTAAGGAGAGCAACAGTGTGAGCCTGTGAATCCTCATATGAAGGAGGGGCTACAAAGGAGGAGGTCATCCCCATATTGTATTCGGGGCTATCCTGACCAAGTGAAGGCAAACAGGTTTTGACAGGAAGGGTGTAAGGGGATAGAAAAAAGGCATCTTTGAGGTCAAGTACAGAGAAGAAACAGGTTATTGTTGGGATTGTGGATAGAAGAGTATAGGGGTTAGAAACGATTGGGGTTATGGGTAAAATGGCCACATTGATGGCCCTGAGGTCTTGAACTAAATGGTATGAGCTGTTAGGCTTTATAATTGGAGGATGAGTGTATTGAAAGGCAAGTGGGTAGGCTATAAGAGATGAGAAGAAAGGAGTTTGTGTATGATGGGTTTTTTTTTTTTTAATTTTTATTTTTTTAAAGATGACTGGTAAGGGGATCTTAACCCTTGACTTGGTGTTGTCAGCACCACGCTCAGCCAGTGAGCGAACCGGCCATCC
>NW_007726433.1:76142-78636 GCF_000696425.1 Galeopterus variegatus
CAAGTGGGTAGGCTATAAGAGATGAGAAGAAAGGAGTTTGTGTATGATGGGTTTTTTTTTTTTTAATTTTTATTTTTTTAAAGATCACCAGTAAGGGGATCTTAACACTTGACTTGGTGTTGTCAGCACCATGCTCTCCCAAGTGAGCTAACCAGCCATCCCTATATAGGGGTCCGAACCTGTGGCCTTCGTGTTATCGGCACCACACTCTCCCAAGTGAGCCACGGGTGGGCCCTTGTATGATGGGTTTTAAGCCTATTAGGTGTTTGTTAGCGATGGGATATTGTGGGACATTAGGAAACAAAGAGGGGTTCCGCAACTTAACAAGGATAGGGGAATTGTGTGTAGCAATGGAGGAAGAAGAAATGTCCCATGCTAGGGATTAACCTTGTCCAAGGGGGAGGGGGAGATGGAAGCCTCAGGAGCCAGGTCTGGGGTGACCTGTAACAGGAGTATTGTAGCTGGAGTTAAAGTGTTTAGGGTAAGAGTAGCTTTGATTTGGAAAGGATGTCCCGTCCCAGTAAGGGGGCTGGGCATTGAGGCATTATTAAGAATTTGTGTGTGAATTAGGTGTGATGTAGGGTGCAGGAAAGTGGTTGAGTGATCTGTGGGCAGTATTTTGATCCCGTGACCCCTACTATAGTGATAGAGGATGGGGTTGTAGGTCCTGCATATTCAGGAAGGGTAGAGTAAATGGCCCCTTTATCAATGACAAAAGAGATCTGCTTACCTGTTACAAGGAGAGTTACCCTGGGCTCACGTGTGATTATCTCCATGGGGGCCTTGGGCCCTGGGCATCGTCAGTCTTCCCCTGAGCAAAGCCGAGAAGCTCTGGTGGTGATGACCATGAAGCCAAAGGCTGTGGGTTTGGGACTGTGCCACTCCCTCTCTGGTGAGTGGAACAGTCAACCCCACGTGACCTGGCTGTTTGCAGTGAGGACGGGGCTCGGAAGAGGGCCTGGGGTTAGGACAGGCCCATACCCAGTGGCCTGGTTGACCACATTTGAAGTAGTTCCCAGGTGGCTTGCCCCTGGGGGCAACCAGCTTAGGGTTATGCGAGCCATGGATGGCATTAGCCAGGAGCTGGTATTTGGCTTGATCTCTTTTGTATCAATCCTTCTTTTCCTCCTCCTCCCTATTGTTAATAACCTTGAAAACTGTGTTGAGGAGGTCTCGTTGGGTCGTATTTGGACCATCCTCAAGTATTTTTAGTTTTTTTGAATATCAGGGGCTGATTGGGTAATGAAATGAGAGTGTAAGAGGGCCATGCCTGCAGGGGAGTTTGGGTTTATGTGTGTGTACTTATGTAAAGCCTCAGAAAGACAGGTTAGGAACTCACTGGGATTTTTGGTGGGTCTCTGTGTGATCTCTCTAGCTTGTCATAACTGACCGATTTGTGAGTAGCCTTTTGGAGGTCATGCAGTAGGTGTGTGATCATATTATCCTGGAGATCCTGATCCCCATGGCCAGCCTGGTAGTCCCAATTTGGGTCCATGCATGGGACAGCAATGGCTCCCACAGGCTGCCTATTATTTTGAGCATGTACCTCATCTCCTGTTGTTGGGCTGTTATTCAGACCTGTTCCCTGTCTTCGGGGGACAAAGTAGTAGTGAAGATCAGGTGAGATCATAAGACTGGGTGAGATAGCTGAATTCCTTAAGATATGTGTCCAGGTTGGACTGGAAAGATCCCAGTCATTTTTTGATTTGGGAGAGATCGGAAAGAGAAAAGGGATATGGACCCAGACAATTCCCTCCATCCCAGCCACTTCACAGAGGGGGTATAAAGGAGCTGGAGCTGAGGTGGGGTTGTCACCTAATGAAGGGGAAGAAGGAGAGATGTTAGTGGAGGATCTGGAGCATAAAGAAGTGGTCAGGGAGCAGGGAGGTCTGATGGATCAGAAGATTGATCTGTGTTCAGAAGGGGAGGTTGGGCATGAGCTAGGAGAATTTGAGATGTAGGACAGTTTTGACAGAGAGAAGGATGGATCAGAGGTAGAAGAAGGCTTGAACATAAGGAGTCTCTCTGGCTTTGCTGCATCAGGGACAAAAGTTGTCTAGATCTCTGAGAGTATTCAAATTGAAAGTGCCATTTTCTGGCCACTGGGATCCTTTGTCTAGTTTGTATTTAGGCCAAACCTGATTGCAGTAGAAAATGAGGTGTTCAGGTTTTAATCTGCCGGGCTGCACTCAAAATGGAGTGCAGCAACTGTCATTGACGTGGGAGAGCTTATATGGGCTGTAGGGTGCCAAGAGCTGGCTGAAGCAGTCAAGGAGGGGCATTGCGAGAGAGGGGCATTGTACCCATGTGGAAGCAAAAGGGTTTCTATTTCTCAGAAGTCCCAAGGCTTCTTGTAAAGGGAAGTGAGGGGTTGGCGGCCATTTCGTGCTTGGCCTTGCCTAAAATGATGCTGGTTATGTTCAAGAAGGAGCTGGTCACGTCCAAGACCAATCCGAAAACACTATTCTTTTCCTCATTGTATTATTCCATTTCT
>NW_007726433.1:78646-83416 GCF_000696425.1 Galeopterus variegatus
CCCAGTCATTTTTTGATTTGGGAGAGATCGGAAAGAGAAAAGGGATATGGACCCAGACAATTCCCTCCATCCCAGCCACTTCACAGAGGGGGTATAAAGGAGCTGGAGCTGAGGTGGGGTTGTCACCTAATGAAGGGGAAGAAGGAGAGATGTTAGTGGAGGATCTGGAGCATAAAGAAGTGGTCAGGGAGCAGGGAGGTCTGATGGATCAGAAGATTGATCTGTGTTCAGAAGGGGAGGTTGGGCATGAGCTAGGAGAATTTGAGATGTAGGACAGTTTTGACAGAGAGAAGGATGGATCAGAGGTAGAAGAAGGTTTGAACATAAGGAGTCTCTCTGGCTTTGCTGCATCAGGGACAAAAGTTGTCTGGGTCTCTGAGAGTATTCAAATTGAAAGTGCCATTTTCTGGCCACTGGGATACTTTGTCTAGTTTATATTTAGGCCAAACCTGATTGCAGTAGAAAATGAGGTGTTCAGGTTTTAATCTGCCGGGCTGCACTCAAAATGGAGTGCAGCAACTGTCATTGACGTGGGAGAGCTTATATGGGCTGTAGGGTGCCAAGAGCTGGCTGAAGCAGTCAAGGAGGGGCATTGCGAGAGAGGGGCATTGTACCCATGTGGAAGCAAAAGGGTTTCTATTTCTCAGAAGTCCCAAGGCTTCTTGTAAAGGGAAGTGAGGGGTTGGCGGCCATTTCGTGCTTGGCCTTGCCTAAAATGATGCTGGTTATGTTGAAGAAGGAGCTGGTCACATCCAAGACCAATCAGAAAACACTATTCTTTTCCTCATTGTATTATTCCATTTCTGTTGCTTATAACAAAATACACAGAACTGGGTAAATTATAAAGAAAATGAAATTTACTGCTTATACTTTTGAAAGCTGGGAAGTCCAAAGTCCAGGGACACATCTGGTGAGGGCCTTCTTTGGTGGTGGCTTTACAACAATGCAGAAGTCTCACATCGCAGAAAATGGCAGAGCAGAGAGAGAGAGACTCATGTGCTCTCCTTTTAAAGCCCTCAGAACCACACCCCTGACCACCACTTTTAATCCATTCACTACAGTATGGTCCTACAACCCAATCATTTCTTCAAGGCCCCACCTTTCAATTACTATAATGGGATTTCCCACCCTCTACAGTTACAGTGGGGATTAAGTTTCTAATATATGAAATTTGGGGACACAGTTTAATCAATCCATAGCAGTCATCACATTGTCTTGGCACCCCTGTCAAAAACCAACTGACCATAAATGTAAAGGTTCATTTCTGAACTCTAAATATATATATATTTTTTACATTTTATTTTTATAGCAGTTTTAGTTTTACAGAGAAATTGAGCAGAAAGTAAAGATAGTTCCCCTGTCCACATAAACAATTTCTCTTATTATTGATATCTTGTGTTATTGTGGTACATTTGTTACAATTACGAATCAATATTTATTATTATTAAGTTAATTTTATATATTAGGTTTCATTCTTTGTATTGCACAGTTCTGTGGGTTTTTGCCTACACATGATGTCAGCTACTCACCATTACAATGTCATACAAAACAGTCTTGCTGTCCTAAAAATCCTCTGTGCTCCAGCTATGCATCCCTTCATCTCTCCCTCCATCCCTCTCTCATCCTCTGAAATCCTGGCAATGACTGACTTTTTTTTTTTAATTGCCTCAATTATTTATCATTTCTTTGTGTTGAAAACATTCTATTCAAAATCCTTTCTTCTAAAATAAAAAGAGAAGGCTTCAGGTAAAGATGGCAGAATAGACAGTCCCCGGCGTCACTCTCTCCCACAAATCAACCAATTTACAACTATTAAAAAGGAACAACAGCCAAGCTGGGGCCGCTAGAGCTCAGGGGAAGAGGAGGAGAGACCTATAGAGTTCATGAAGTGGGAGAAGCCACAACGAGAGAAAGAAAGAACCACTGTGAGCATTTCGAGCCCTGTCTGCTTCAAGGCTGCAGCTGGTGAGTGCACGGAGCACCCCTATGCTGCAGCTGTGCCCTTCATATGAACTTGCCTGGAGGCTGAGTGGAGAAGAGGGTCTTCGCGGACCCCAGGCCAGCAAGTCTACTAATAGCGTTTCCATGGACCCATATAGGAGTGAGGGGTCACAGACAACTGAGAAAAGGAGCCACTCAGAGGCCCCTGAGATATCTCAAGGGACTGGCACATGGCCCATCCCATGGGAAGTGTTTGGAGCACGGGCAGCAGGGGAGACAGGCCCACCAGGGGAACACTGGGGCACAGCATGGACAGCTGATCTGCCCTCCAATCAGCACAGGCCCACTCAGTAGAGACTGGTCAGGAAGATAGAACTGCATGGGGTGCAGTTTGCTGAAAAGACCCAGGACCAGACCAGAGTTTCTATACAACCCAGGTGTACTGGATCTAATGAGATCTGGAAGTACCTATAAAGCCAACCATTAAAACTTGAGCTGCACAAAAAACCTTCCCCAAGGAATCAGCACAAAGCCAGCAATTAGCTCAACCACAGGGCTCAAGTGCTGGTCCCCACAGGAAGTTTCCCCATTTTAGAAGTAAGCAAAGGACAACAAATTAGTTCCAGTGCAGAGTATAAGTGGTAGTAACAGCAAATAAACTAACACAGACTGAAAGAAAAACTAAAATACCCACAGACCAGAGACAAAGCTTGATATTAACAATTAAAGGTCTCACATCACCAAAGAACACCTATAAAAACTAGAAACACCTGAAGTCCCCTGGACTACCAACCCAGGAAGGCGGGAGGGTTGGCGGCTTCAGCCATGCCCCCCAACAACTGCAATCAGCCCAGCAGTGACCACTGAGCTGCTGCAGGAAGCACCCCAAGCCAGGGTGGTGGGGGGCCCCAGGCCTCAGCCATACCCCTCTCAACATCCGCCACCAGCCCAGCCATGACCACCAAGCTGCTGCAAGAAATGCCCCGGGTTCTTGAGCTGGGGCAGTGGGGGGCGAGGGCTTCAGCCACATCCCCCTGACATCTGCACCCAGCCCAGCAATGACCAAGCCACCACAGGAAGCCCCCTGGCCTCCCCTGCAGGAATGAGAGGGGTGCCACAGGCCTCAACCCCACCCTTCCTCTTTCCTTCTTCTCCCATCCTATATCCTTCCCCCTTCTCCTCTCCCCTTCCTCACAAAATTCTCCACCACAACATCATAGAATGTAAAATATATATATATATATATATTAATAAATAAATAAACTTTAAAAAGATAAAAGGAAAAGAAAGAAAAAAGAAAAAGAGATCCTCTCTTCTAGCTAACTGAAACTACAAAAAAAAAAAAAAGGAACTATACAATAAAGTGTTAATTATAGTCACCTTCAGTGCTATAGAATGCTGGATAGTATTCCTCTGTCTAGCTGTACTTTTATGTCCATTAACCAACCTCTCACAATCACTCCTCACCCCATTCCTTCCAGCCTCTGGCAGCTGCCGTTCTGCTCTCTACATCTATGTGATCAACTCTCTTAGCTTCCACATATGAGTAAGAATACGCAGTATTTCTCTTTCTGTTCCTGGCTTTCTGCATTTAACATAACATCCTCCAAGCTCATCCATATTTCCACAAATGACAGGATTTCATTCTTTTTAATGGCTGAATGATATTCCATTGTGTTTATATACCACATTTTAAAAATTCATTCAGCTGTTGATGGATACTTGGGTTGATTCCATAACTTGACTATTGTGAATAATGCTGCAATAAACTTAGGAGTGCAAGTATCTCTTTAATATACTGATTTCCTTTTCTTTGAATGTATACCCAGTAGTGGGATAGCTGGATTATATGGTACTTTTATTTTTAGTTTTTTGAGGAACCTCCAGACTGTTTTCAGTAATGGTTACACTAATTCACATTCCCATCAACAGTGTATAAGAGTTCCTTTTTCTCTGAAACCTCACCAGCGTTTGTTATTTTGTCTTTTTGGTAATAGCCATTCTAACTGGAGTGAGATGATATTTCATTGTCGTTTTGATTTGCATTTCCCTGATGATTAGTAATGTTGAGCACTCTTTCATACACCTGTTGACCATTTGTATGTCTTCTTTTGAGAAATGTCTATTCAGCTCATTTGCCCACTTTTTGATTCGATTTGTTTTTTTTTCATTTGCCCACTTTTTGATTCGATTTGTTTTTTTTTGTTTTGTTTTTTTTTTTCTTTTTTTGTCTTTTTTCGTGTCCGGCAACGGATCGCAACCCTCAGTGTTGCACCTGCACCTCGCTCAGCCAGTGAGCGGGAACCGGTCTGTATGTGGGATCTGAACCCTCGGCGGGAGCGCCGCCACCACACTCCCAAGCGGCGTACTGTAGCAGTGCGCCACCGGGCCAGCCCCTCGATTTGTTTTTGTTTTTGTTTTTTTGTTGTTTTTTTGGGGTTTTCTTTTTGCTGTTGAGTTGCTTGAACTCCTTGAATATTCTGGATATTAATCCCTTGTTAGATGCAAATATTTGCTTTTAAATATTTCCACCCATTCGGCAGGTTGTCTCTTCACTCTGTTGATTGTTTCCTTTGCTGTGCAGTGCAGAAGCTTTTTAGTTTGATATAATCCATCTGTCTATCTTTGCTTTTTGTTTTTCAGCTTTTAAAAACTTTTTATTTATGATTTTTTTTTTTTTTTCTTTTTTGAGACCAGCTGCACCGCGCTCAGCCAGTGAGTGCTGTGAGCACACTGGTCATCCCTATATAGGATCCGAACTCACGGCGGAAGCGCTGCTGCGCTCCCAGCGCCACACTCTCCCGAGTGCGCCCCCGGCTCGGCCCTATG
>NW_007726433.1:83611-92450 GCF_000696425.1 Galeopterus variegatus
CACCTGCACCTCGCTCAGCCAGCGAGCGGGAACCGGTCTGTATGTGGGATCTGAACCCTCGGCGGGAGCGCCACCACCACACTCCCAAGCGGCGTACTGTAGCAGTGCGCCACCGGGCCAGCCCCTCGATTTGTTTTTGTTTTTGTTTTTTTTTTGTTTTTTTGGGGTTTTCTTTTTGCTGTTGAGTTGCTTGAACTCCTTGAATATTCTGGATATTAATCCCTTGTTAGATGCAAATATTTGCTTTTAAATATTTCCACCCATTCGGCAGGTTGTCTCTTCACTCTGTTGATTGGTTCCTTTGCTGTGCAGTGCAGAAGCTTTTTAGTTTGATATAATCCATCTGTCTATCTTTGCTTTTTGTTTTTCAGCTTTTAAAAACTTTTTATTTATGATTTTTTTTTTTTTGTCCTTTTTGAGACCAGCTGCACCGCGCTCAGCCAGTGAGTGCTGTGAGCACACTGGTCATCCCTATATAGGATCCGAACTCACGGCGGAAGCGCTGCTGCGCTCCCAGCGCCACACTCTCCCGAGTGCGCCCCCGGCTCGGCCCTATGATTATTCTTTTACATTCAAAGATGTTGCGGAGCAATGGGAGGAGCAGGTGGAAGATGAGTAGGGAGCAGAGGTGGAGGTGGGGAGGGGCTGGCCCATGGCCAGATCCTCCCACTGGCCTGGTTGCAGAGGGTGGTGGGGAATGGCTGAGGCCCTCAGCACCACCCCCGGCTTGTGGGCCTGTGGGGCTTCCAGTGGTGGGCTGGTCATTGCGGGGCTGGATGTGGACGTCAGGGGCATATGGCTGAGGCCCTGGGGCCCTCCCCATACCAGCTCAGGGGCCCAGTGGGCTTCCAGCTCTTCTAGGTTTTATAGATATTCTTTGGTGGTGTTATACCTTTACTGGCTAATATCAGAATTTTGTCTCTGATCTGTGGGTTTTTTGTGTTTTCTTTCAGTTATGTGTTGGATGATTAGCTACCACCATCATTTAAACTCTTCCCTGCAACTAATTTGTTGTCCTTACTTCTAAAATGGGGGAACTTCCTGTGGGGACCAGCACTTGAGCCCTGTGGTTGAGCTAAATCGCTGCTTTGCTGCTGATTCCCTGGGGAAGGCTTTTTGTGCAGCTCAGGTTTTAATTGTTGACTTTTTAATCACTTCTGTGTCTTGTGAAGTCTGGTACACCTGGGTTGTATGGAAACTCTGTTCTGGGCCTGATTCTTTTCAGCAAACTGCTCCTGCTAGAGATCTATATTCCTGACCAGTCTCCAATGAGTGGGCCTGTGCTGACTGGAGGGCAGGTCAGCTGTCCATGCTATGCCCCAATGTTGCCCTGGTGGGCCAGTCTCTCCCACTCCCTGCACTACAAATACTTCCCATGGGGTGGGCCATGCACCATTCCCTTGCAAGGACTCACCGGCCTTTGAGTGGCTCCTTTATTCAGTTGTCTGTGGCCTCTTGCTCCTATAGGGGGCCACAGGAACCCTGTCAGTGGTCTTTCTGGCCTGGGGTCCACCAAGGCCCTCCTCTCCCCTGCAGTCTCAAGCAACTTCACACAAAGGGCACAGCTGCAGTTTCTGCCAACTCTTGCTCTGTGTGCTCACCAGGGCCAGTCTTGAAATGACTGGGTCTTGAAACAGTTAGACTAGTACCTTCTTTCCTTCATTGCAACTTCTCCCACCTTTATGCACTCTGTAGGTTTCTCCTCCTCTTCCCTTGAGCTTTAGCAGCCCCAGCGTGGCAGTTGTTGCTTTTTTAATAGTTGTAAATTGGTCAATTATGGGAGAGAGTGATGCTGGGGACCATGTATTCTGCCACCTTGATTATCCTCTATTCTTTAGCTTTTTGAGGTCCTCTTCATAAAGTCTTTGCCCAGCCCAATGTCCTAAAGCGTTTCCTCTATGTTTTCTTCTAGTAGTTTTATGGTTTGGGGTCTTACATTTAAGTCTTTAATACATTTGGAGTTGTTTTTTGTATACAGTGAGAGATAGGGGTCTAATTTCTTTCTACTGCATATGGCTGTCCAGTTTTCCCAGTACAATTTATTAGAAGAGACTGCCCTTTCCCCAGTGAATGCTCTTGGTGCCTTTATTGAAAACCTGTTGGCTGAATATATGTTTTTATTTCTGGGTTCCCTACTCTGTTTCATTGGTCTGTGTGTCTGTTTTTATGTCAGTACCATGCTGTTTTGGTTACTACAGCTTTGTAGTATATTTTGAATTCAGTAGTGTGATGATTTTTCTTTCTGTTCTTAGAATTCTCTCTTTGTCTTTGATTTTTGACATTTTAACTACAATGTGTGTTAGGGAGGGCCTTTTGGGGTTGAATCTATTTGGGGACCTTTAAGCTTCCTGGATCTGTATGTCCATATCTCTCCCAAGACTTGGGAAGTTTACAGCTATTATTTCATTAAATTAGTTTTTGATGCCTTTTTCCTTCTCTTCTCCTTCAGGAATGCCCATGATTTGAGTATTTGTTCACTTAGTGGTGTCCCATAATTCTTATAGACTTTCTTCAGTTTAAAAAATCTTCTTTCGGGCCGGCCCGTGGCTCACTCGGGAGAGTGCGGTGCTGATAACACCAAGGCCACGGGTTCGGATCCCACATAGGGATGGCCGGTTTGCTCACTGGCTGAGCCTGGTGCTGACAACACCAAGTCAAGGGTTAAGATCCCCTTACCGGTCATCTTTTAGAAAAAAAAAAATAAAAAAATAAATAAATAAATAAATAAAAAATCTTCTTTCTTTCTTTTTTTCTCTCTGATTGGGTAATTTTATATTATATGACCTATCTTTTTTTTGGTGGGGGCAGGCGGAGGTGAGGCAGCTGGCCAGTATGGGGATCCAATATATGATCTGTCTTCAAATTCAGAGAATCTTTCTTCCTTTTGATCTAGTTTGCTAGTGATGCTCTCTATTGTATTTTTTTATTTCATTTATTGAATTCTTCAGTGGCAGTATTTCTGTTTGGTTCCTTTTTATGGTATCTATCTTTGTTAAATTTCTTGTTCATATCATGAATTGTTTTCCTGACTTCATTCAATTGTCTTTCTGTATTCTCTTGCATCTTGCTGAGTTTCCTTAGATCATTATTTTGAATTCCTTTTCCATTGGTTCTTTGATTTCCTTTCCTTAGGGGTATGTCACTGGTGTGCTATTGTGTTCCTTTGGTGGTGTCATATTTCCTTGCTTTTTCATGTTTCTTGTGTCCCTATATTGATGTCTGTGCATCTGGTGAAACAATTGCCTCTTTCAAACTTTTCAGAGTGGCTTTCAGAGACAGAGTCTTTCACCTGCACTTGGGTCTTGGTGTGCTGGTTGAAAAGGATGTGGTGATTCTGTTTTTGCATAGATGCAGTGGTTTAGTCTCTGGGCAGTTTCTTCAGCTACAATCAAGATCACTAATACCTGTAGGTGCCTTGGTGCCCTAACCTGTAGAAGATCATGGCAGTGGTGGCAGCAGTGCAGGTTGTTAAGGTCTTTGATGACAAGGGCATTTGGGGTCCTCCTATTTGCATTTTTCCCACAATGGGGCAACTTTATCAAGGGAATTCCTCTTGGTGTTGGTTCTGACCCAACCTATAGGCAGTTGCAGTGTTGCTGGGTTCCAGATACAGGTGCTTGGAGCAGCTGTGGAGCTGGGATCCTGGGCTCAGTGTCTCACAAACCTATTGTGGCACCTAGGTCTTGGAGTGCTGGTTCACTCTCTGTGGCAGGGTTAGATGTCAATTTCCCACAACACCAGGATCTGTGTTGTGGGAAATTGGCAGCTCAGGCTCTGCTGCTCCTGGCTGGGGGATGGGATGATGAAGGCTGGGTGTTTTCTTCCATTCTCTATGTGGCAATCCAGAGTTTCCATGCTCACTAGTGCTTCTGTTACTCCTTTGATGTGCTCCAGCATTCTTCTTTGGTGTAGTTATTTATTCGTTGTTTTCTCTGTCTTTGTGGGAGAGATGAGCTGTACGGTCTGCTTACCCCACCCACATCCCCCTGACTCTAGATTCTATCCCATCGATATATATGTCTATTTTTATGCCAGTACCACACTCTCCTGATTACTGTAGCTTTTTGTGTATTGATCTTCTGTCCTTGAACCTTGTTGAACTCATTTGTTAGTTCTATCTTTGTATATGTGCAGATTCCTTAGGATTTTCTTCATACAAGATCATGTCATCTGTGAATAGACACAGTTTTCTTTCTTCCTCTTTGATATGGAGGACTTTTATTTCTTTTTCCTGCATAATTTCTCTGGCTAGACCGTCTGGTCCAATGCTGAACGGAAGTGGCAAGAACAGACATCCTTGTCTTGCTCCCGATCTTAGAGGAAAAATGTTCATTCTTCCACCATTAAGAACCATGTTAGCTGTAGGTTTTGTAGACAGATTTTATCAGGTTGAGGAAGTTCCCTTCTAGTCCTAATTCACTGATTGTTTTTGTCATAAAGGGATGTTGAATTTTATCAGAGGCTTTTCCTGCATGTATTGTAATGATCGTGTGGTTTTGTTACTTTATTGTACTAACGTGTTGTATTACATTGGTTGATTTCTGTGTATTAGACCAATCTTTTATCTTTCTAGGAATTTTTCCATTTCGTCTGGGTTATCTAATATGTTGGCATGCAATTGTTCATATTGTATTCCCTTAAAGTCTTTTTAATTCTATAAGGACAGTAGTAATATCTCCTTTAACTCCTGAGTTTAGTAAGATGAGACTTTTTCTGTTCCCCACTCCTCTCTTGGTTATTCTAGACAGATATCTGTCAGTTTTGTAGATCTTTCATGGGACCAACTTCTGGGTTTTATTGATTTTCTCTATTATTTTTCCACTATTTATTTCTGCTCTAATATTTATTATTTCTTTCCTTCTGCTTGCTTTCGGTTTAGTTAGCTCTTCTTTCTCTAATTTCTTAAGGTAGAAGGCTAGGTTTTTCTTGTTTTGTTTTTTGGTGGCTGGCTGGTACAGGGATCGAATCCTGGACCTTGGTGTTAGCACCATACTCTAACCAACTAAACTAACAGCCAGCCCTGTTTCGCCTATTCAGAGTCTCTTGCATTTCCATATGAATTTTAGGATCAGCCTGACAGTTTCTGCAGAAAATAAAGCAGATAATTTGATAGGGATTTTGATAGGGATTGTGTTGAATGTGTAGATTAGTTTGAAGAGTATTGCCATCTTAATAATATTAACCCTTCTCATCCATGAACATGGGGTGTCTTCTCATTTATTTAGATTTTTTTTTTTTTTTTTTTTTTGTGGCTGTATAGGGGTCTGAACCCTTGACCTTGGTGTTGTAACACTGTGCTCTAACCAACTGAGATAACTGGCCAGCCCTTATTTAGGTCTTCCTTAATTTCTTCCAACAATGTTTTGTAGTGAACAGGGAAATTTTAATATAAGGAATTATTAACTGATAAGGGTGTTTATTGAAAAGGGTGCTAACGGGGCCGGCCCGGTGGCTCACTCGGGAGAGTGCGGTGCTGATAACACCAAGGCCCCGGGTTCGGATCCCATATAGGGATGGCCGGTTCGCTCACTGGCTGAGCGTGGTGCTGACAACACCAAGTCAAGGGTTAAGATCCCCTTACCGGTCATCTTTTAAAAAAAAAAAAAAGAAAAAAGAAAAGGGTGCTAAGGAATACAGAAAAAGCAAATGTAGGAATCAGCCACTAGCTTGAGAGCTGAGGGAGAGTACATAAGGAAGGAGCTAAGAACTTGAAAGAGTAACCCCTCCCTAAGGCTGACATGGTGACCTCATCAGAGAATATGTGGCTCCCAGGAGAATAACAGTCTGCCAGTGTTGAAGAAACTTGCTGGAGGGTTGGGCTGCAGTTGGTTTGCAGGAACAAACAGCCGAGTGGCTAAGAAACTCACTAGAGAGTACAGGTGAGCCAGAGGTGGTCCACAGAAATCACCTGCCAGGTAGCCAAGAAGTTCTCTGGGCAGTGCTAGTAAGCCATAAAAGCAACGTTAGTAAATAGCCTGCTGGGTGGTAGAAAAGTTCTCTTGGTACTGGTGGGCCAGAACTGGATTGGAGGAAGGCCGGCCTGTGGCTCACTCGGGAGCGTGCGGTGCTGATAACACCAAGGCCACGGGTTCGGATCCTATATAGGGATGGCCGGTTTGCTCACTGACTGAGCGAGGTGTTGACAACACCAAGCCAAGGGTTGAGATCCCCTTACCGGCCATCTTTAAAAAAAAAAAAAAAAAAAAAAGTACCATTGGACTTCCTGCATGCTTCTGACAGCCATACCATAGGAGGAAAATAGTACACAGGATCCAGGAAGAGAAGCCCATCCCTGCTATGCCTTGCAGGGTAAAGAAGGGTAGATTTAGAGCTGAGAGGTAATACATTGTTTATGGGGCACACCCCCGAAATTTCATGTTGTTTTGTCAGTCCCGAGTTCTGTCCCATGACCCTTCAAGCCAGTGATGCTTTCACTTTTTGTCACCTGAGCTGTGTGTGAGTTGGGGAACAAACTCAGTATAAACTAGTAAATCTCACCAGGATCACTTCTGTCTTTCAAGGCTGGGATCCGCCCCCCCACCCACTCGCCCCACTCACCTCCTGCCTGCTATTTTTTGGGGATTCCTGGGGTTCCTATATACATTTGTAGCATAATCAGCCAAGAATTAGGCAGAGTTTATACTAATATTTTGTTTGTTGTTTTTTTCCATGGTTGGCTTGTATGGGGATCCAAAACCTTGACTTTGGTGTTATAACACCTCACTCTACCCAACTGAGTTAACTGGCCAGCCCTATACTCAGAGTTTGAATCTCAGGCCTTCTGTGGCTTTCTCATTTCCAGAATTTATCCCTTAAATTTCTAGCTGCTCTGATGCTCTGTCATCTGCCACGTTGAACTGGTTAAGGCTATGGTTTTCCACAGCCAGAGTTAAGAGGGTTGAGAAAGCCACAAACACATAGATCTTACTCGATGGGGTAAGTCTTTCAAGAGTTAACTCTTCTCTAATTTCTGCCTGCTTTTGACCATTTTTCAGTGGCTTTAAATAGTTACTTAAATAATTTTGTCCAATTTTTCTGTAGGAAGAATTGCTTGACCTCTTCATGCCACCATTATTGTTTCATTCCATAAATTTATTTTATTTTCTCTCTTTTTTTAATCCACTGCTGTCATACATAAATTGATTTTAACAAATATTATTATTATTATCGATTTTTTTTTTTTTTTATAAAAGACGACCAGTAAGGGGATCTCAACCCTTGGCTTGGTGTTGTCAACACCACGCTCAGCCAGTGAGTGAACCAGCCATCCCTATATAGGATCCGAACCTGCGGCCTTGGTGTTATCAGCACTACACTCTCTTGAGTGAGCCACGGGCCGGCCCTTAACAAATATTATTTACAATACAGAAATATATTGATATTGTTGAATAATAAAGTTATGAAACTACAAGCCAAAGCAATACGATAAAAAATATGCCTAAGACAATTTTGTACAAGACTTTGAAAAATTATTTTTTTACTGAATGACATGATCCAGCTCAAATGCAGGCCCATTAGTTACAACTGTACATGTGTTTGTTTCTTGATCTTTTTTATAAGCCTACTATGCATAAAAAGTGTTATTTTTGAAACTAAAATTAAAGGATAAAATTTACCTTTTTTTTTGGCAGCTGGCCAGTCCAGGGATCAAACCCTGCACCTTGGCGTTATCAGCACCACACTCTAACCAACTGAGCTAACCGGTCAACCCCAAATTTAACTTTTTTTTGCAACTGGCCAGTACAGGCATCCGAACCTTTAACCTTGGTCACCAGCTGAGGTAAACAGACAGCCCTTAACTTTTTAATGTGTAACTTGTGTTTGGTTCTTTTCTGCACACATATTGCATTCAACTATGCATTAAAATTAGATAAGCATACACTGATTTCATTTGCCACTGAAATGAGATGATTTTCATCCTTTCCTCTGGTGTTTGTTAAACAACAAAAAGCTTGTTCAAACATGAAGTTGAAACTCCAGCAAAGTGTACATTTCTTTTCCTAAGAATGACAAGATATTCTTCTTTCACAGATACCCAGAACTGTGAAGACTAGAAAATGTCCTTCATCTAGTCTTACACTTGTGTGTTCCTTTCTAGCCCATCTGGTATCATAGCCACAGGAATTATATTCAAAGCTCTCATGACTTAATATCTGGCTCATGACTTGTGTTAAGCACTGCTCCTCATCATCTCCCTCAAATTGTCCTGCTGTAAACTTTTTCTGAACTTATTTTTCCTTCCTTTGTACTTAGACTTATTTGGGCTGGTGACCTATCTGGTCCTAATATGACACTTCCCTGAGACACTGCTTCCCCTGTTGCTTCCTTGGTTGCAGACACCACAACCCCATGAGCAAACAATGACTCATCCCAACCCATAGCCCAGCTCCTGAAATTCTGCCCCTGCCCAGCCCTCAGTTCTCCCAGCACCTGAGACTGACCACCTCCCCCCAAACCCTCAGGAGTGAAAGCAATAACAACTGCTCATCAGACTGACCTAGCATATGTAGCTGTGAGAGGTATGTTATGTGTAAGTCCCCCAAATTAAGGTGAACATCTTGAACACCTCCCAGGGGTCCGATGGTGTCACAATGCTGAATACCTAGGATTCAGGATGGACTGAGAAAATCAGATTCTCTTTTTAAAAAACTTAATAATATTAAATGCAACATGGTATTGTGGATTGGATCCTGGAACTGAAAAAGAACATTAGTGGAAAAACTGGTGAAATCCAAACAAAATCTATAGTTTAGTTAATGTAAGTATTATTGTAGCAATTTTTGCTTTTTTTTTTTTTTTTTTAAAAGATGACCGGTAAGGGGATCTCAACCCTTGGCTT
>NW_007726433.1:93450-95639 GCF_000696425.1 Galeopterus variegatus
AAACCTGTGGCCTTGGTGTTATCAGCACCGCACTCTACCGAGTGAGCCACGGGCTGGCCTGCAATTTTTGCTTTTGATAAATGAACCGTGGCTGGTATGATGCTGATATTAGAGGAAGCTGTGTGAAGGGTAGATGAGATCTCTTTGTACTATCTTTGTAGCTATTCTGTAAATACAAAATTATCTTAAAACACTATATAGGCCAGATGCCAAAAATAAATAAAATGAAATTATCTTAACATAAAGTTAAAAATAATGAACGTGTTTTGAGGGATTTCTATGTGCCAGACACTCACAACGATCCATGAGGTGAGCACCTATTTTAAAGGTTTAAGAAGAAGGTTTAGACAATTTTATAAATAATGCCTTAGAATACTCTATTTAATGAAACAGGGAAAAAGGGCTGGCTGGATAGCTCAATTCGTTAGATCATGATGTTGTAACATCAATCAAGGGGTTGGATCCCCATACTGGCCAGCTGCCAAAAACGAAACAAAAAACAATAAAGCAGGAAAAGGGCTGGGGTAGGAAGATACTTCTTGCAAAGCCCTTCCCCCACCTCCTGCAGAAAGTAGAACTTATATGATTAGAAGCAAAAGGAAAGAAAAGGTAGGAAATCTCTGTTCACGCTTCACATTCTATAAGATTTAAGGCTTGTGTGGAGGCAAAAGTGGGTAAGTCCTACATAGGGCATCCCAAGGATGCACTTAAAAGGTGACAACTAGGACATCACTATGGCAGAGCCAAAAAACCCTCTAATGACTCTAGTCTTTAGAGTATCTTATCTTTGGAAAAGCTCTCATTGCCTGTGTTTTTTTTTTTTTTCCCCAAAAGATAACCGGTAAGGGGATCTTAACCCTTGACTTGGTGTTGTCAGCATCACGCTCAACCAGTGAGCTAACCGGCCATCCCTATATAGGATCCAAACCTGTGGCCTTTGTGTTATCAGCACCACACTCTCCCGAGTGAGCCACGGGCCAGCCCTTTGTGGAACTTTTAATGGGGTTGCATGCCATGACCCCAAGAAGTATGTATGAATATCGAAGGATCCTGAAATATGGGCTTTTAAATTTAGCTACATTGAACTGGAATTTCAGACAGTGATAAAGACACCTGATTTAACTTCTGGGGCTAAGGCAAAATTATATAGGACAATAAATCTCTGACATCCTGATACCATCATATATTCCCAAACAACACTAAATAACATAATGTTCCTCTGAAAAAAAGCACTAAAGTGAAACTAAAAATTCAAGTGTCTCCTTCTAGCTATCAATGAAAGTTAGTGCTTACATTCCAAGAAGAAAATCTGGATAAAGAATGACCAGCTAAATCCATTAACTAGCAAAGTGACCCTCTTTCCTACATATGTCTTTTTTTCCCCAGTGCATAAAAAAAATTACATTTATAGTATACTATAGTCTATTAAGTGTGCAATAGCAGTATGTCTAAATAAACAATGTATATACCTTAATTTAAAAATACCTTATTGCTGGGCCGGCCTGTGGCTCACTCGGGAGAGTGTGGTGCTGATAACACCAAGGCCACAGGTTTGGATCCTATATAGGGATGGCCGGTTAGCTCACTGGTTGAGCGTGATGCTGACAACACCAAGTCAAGGGTTAAGATCCCCTTACCGGTTATCTTTTGGGGAAAAAAATACCTTATTGCTAAAACATGCTAATGATCATCTGAGCCTTCAGCGAGTCATAATCTTTTTGCTGGTGGAGGGTCTTGCCTCAATGCTGATCAAAGTGATGGTTGCTGAAGGTTGGGGTGGCTTGGCAATTTCTCAAAATAAGACAACCATAAAGTTTGCCATTTGGATTGACTCTTCCTTTCACAAGATTTCTCTGTAGCATTCAATGTTGTTTGATAGCATTTTACCCACAGATCTTTTGAAATTGGAGGCAATCTTCTCAAATCCTGCCACTGCTTTATCAACTAAATTTATGTAATATTCTAAATCCTTTGTTGTCATTTCAACAATGTTTACAGTATCTTCACCAGGAGTAGATTCCATCGCAAGAAACAGCTTTCTTTGCTCATACATTAGAAGCAACTCCTCATCCATTAAAGTTTTATCATGAGATTGCAGCAATTCAGTCACGTCTTCAGGCTCTACTTCTTTTTTTTTTTTTTTAAAGATGACCGGTAAAGGGATCTCAACCCTTGGCTTGGTGTTGTCA
>NW_007726433.1:96026-97695 GCF_000696425.1 Galeopterus variegatus
GAACCCGTGGCCTTGGTGTTATCAGAACCGCACTCTACCGAGTGAGCCACAGGCCGGCCTATTCAGGCTCTACTTCTAATTCTAGTTCTTTTGCTATTCCCACCACATCTGCAATTACTTTCTCCACTGAAGTCTTGAACCAAAGTTATCCGTGAGGGTTGGAATCAACTTCTTCCAAACTCCTGATAATGCTGATATTTTGACCTCCTCCCATGAATTACAAATGTTCTTAATGGCATCTGGAATAGTGAATCCTTTCCAGAAGGTTTTCAGTTTTATTCTTATCTTAGTAAAATGACAAGCAACTACAGATTACTGCTAATAAGCAGTTGAGCTACAAATAGTATAATGCTAATATCAAGGACCAACTTCATCTATCTTACAATGTCTATAATTTTCTTTAAAATGTTCTAAAAGACAGCATGCATTGTTCCAATAGAAAATTTACACACCAGGGTGATCAGTGCCGTCAGATATGCCACATTCCGGAGGCGGCTACTACAAGCACTTCCATTTTCCATCTCTCTCAATCAACATCTGAGGGTTTGCTAACAGAGTGAAGATCAGAAACGGGCTGACTGGTTAGCTCAGCTGGTTAGAGAGTGATATTACAACACCAAGGTCAAGGGTTTGGATTCCCATACTGACCAGTAACCAAAAAAAAAGTGGATGTTTCTTCACGAAATTAGTTGCTTGCTAATTAGCAACAAGATAATAAACGGGCTCCTACTGAAATGAAAGGTGTTCAAGATACTTGAACTGGCTAGAGTAATTTGAGAGACTCTGCAGCCTTGCATGAACAGGGTATAAGAATCTAGTGAGGCCTGCAATTTGACCCCTCAGGAATGGTCCTCAAGGCTCCATCCCTAAATGATCCTGTGACCAGCCACTGGTTAGGAGGATGTCTGGTTACATGATGCCATTTATAAGGGTAACAGAATCCTGGCCTCTGGAATGTTTCCTTCTCTGGAAGGTTGTGGACAGAGCACTTAACAGGACAGAGAGCTTGAATTACAATGAGCTACCGGGCAGGCCGAATGAGCACTTTTGCTAATAAATGTTTGCTTAATTAACTTCTAGGCATGTGGCAGAATTTGGTCTGAGACTTGCTTTCATTATAATTTATCAGCGAGGTTAGTTAACCCTCACTACCTCAAATTTCTTGGGTAGTTAACTCTACCAAAAGAACCTAAGCATGAACAAATTGGCTTTGGTCAATTTGCAACAATCTGCAAATAATATTTTTCTTAACCCTTCCTATCTCTTCTCCCTCCAAATGTTCAGAGTCTACACAACTGTAAAAGCTCATTACAAAAGTCTGTAGTACTCTGCAATTCTGAACAGTACCAGTCTTCGGAAAGAATTGTTGTTTTGTTTGGGTGGTTGACAGTACAGGAATCCGAACCCATGACCTCAGGGTTATAAGGCTACGCCTTAACCAGCTTAGCTAATCAGTTAGCCCCAAAATTGCCTTTTGTGTCTCTTTCCCTACACAATAATCCAGACTCACAACAGACCTGTAACACATTTAGGGTTTATATACTAATGATCATCTGAATGCGAAATACTAAAATTTGCACTAAATTATCCTGAAAAAGGGGGGAGGAGATACACAACATCCTTTCATCTCTATATGATTTCTCTTTTCTTTTCTCTTCCTCCCAGAAGC
>NW_007726433.1:98669-100274 GCF_000696425.1 Galeopterus variegatus
GGGTTCGGATCCCATATAGGGATGGCCGGTTCGCTCGCTGGCTGAGCGTGGTGCTGACAACACCAAATCAAGGGTTAAGATCCCCTTACCGGTCATCTTTTTAAAAAAAAAAAAACAAAACAAAACATTGCCCCATGTTTTTCCAGCTTATACCCGGTGCTGTCAAGGTCCTCCTTATCTTGGCAGCCCTTCACACTCCAAAATTCTTTTTCCAATCCCAAACAAAACATCCATTCTCTGAGAGATTAATGAAGGCTCAACTAGAGTTTAGTTTAACGGATTAGTGAAATTTACACCAAAAGGGGGGTGGTGATGTCTAAATCCCTCAGAGGATATTTGCAACAGAGAACTTAGTCCAAACAAATTCCTTTCTCATAGAATGTACTGGGACACAATCTCAACACCCTTATGCCAGAGAAAAATACCTGAAATTGTTTTTCTATCATTAACCATTCTCTCACCTCTCTTTAGCAAAAGATCTCAGGGCCCCCAATTACAAGTGAGAAGAGGCTCTGGAATTTAATCAAGTTTCTTGACTGGCAGGATGGTTAGAAGTCAACAAGTATGACAACTGTGGTTCTGTAGAAACAAGGTCCCTACAAAGAACTGGGTATAACAAACAAAAAAACTGGGTATAACAAATGTGGGGGGTGGGGGAGTGGGGTATATTTCATGTTGACTGGCACACACACAAAAAAACTACTACTAAAAGGGGTTAGATTAGTACACAAGCCACTTTATGGCTTCTAGGACATGGCTCTTTATACTAAAATTCACGAGTCAATGTATTTCTCACCTTGAACCAATGTTTCATTAACCTGGGTTAAATGGAATTAAATAGTTTCACTATTAATTTTCATTAAAATAAGCACAATTTCCACTGCTATAAAACAGTTCCCAATCCAAAATGTAAAATCTTCCAGTAAAGTCTTCACATTTTCTCTGTAAAGTTCTTATTTTTTGTTACTTATTTCTAGGCACTTTATATATATATATATATATATATATATATTTTTTTTTTTTAAAAAAAGATGACCGGTAAGGGGATCTTAACCCTCGACTTGGTGTTGTCAGCACCATGCTCACCCAGTGAGCGAACCAGCCATCCCTATATGGGATCCGAACCCGTGGCCTTGGTGTTATCAGCACTGCACTCTACCGAGTGAGCCACAGGCCGGCCCAAGGCACTTTATATTTTTGATCTATGGTGGTACTTCAAAAAGTTTGTGGAAAAAAAGAATTAAAGGTAATACAGCCAGTTGGTCAGAGCACAGTGTTATAACACAAAGGTCAAGGGCTTGGATCCCTGTGATGGCCAGCTGCCAAAAAAAAAAAAAAAATACAAATCTCTCCATGAACTTTTTGAAGTACCCTCATATTATAAATACTAGATTTTTAAGGTTACATTTTCTATTTGTTGCTAAGTGTTTGGCAATATAATTGACTCTTTGCACATTGGTTTTGTATCCACCTAACTTGATAAATTTCTTATTAATTCTAGTAACTTATCATTATATTCTTTTGGGTTTCCTGTGTTCTCAACATAATGACAGTTTTCATCTTGCTTTTCAACTCATATCTTTTCTCTTACTATACTAACTAGGA